>NW_027614341.1:0-27453 GCF_965212315.1 Lampetra planeri | reverse complement strand
ACACACCCCTCGAAGGTGTAATAATAATAATAATAATAATAATAATAATAATATGATGATGATGATTTGGAGCCTCACTGACCCTCAGGCTCTGGGCTACAAAGCCCCATTAGATCCCGGCGAGTGTGTGGAGGGACGTTCCCTGCACGTCACCCCCCGATTCAGTCCCCAGAACTCACATGAAGTCAGAGTCAGAGCATGTTAACGTGTCATTCATTGTTTGGGGGGTTAAACTGTACAATTAACGTACCAAACAACTGAAATGGGGCCACTTTTTGAAGCATGTGCTCTGAGGCAGGGAGGGGGTTCCTTTAAGGTCGCCTAGTGATGATGTCACACACCATCACCACCCCCCAAATTCCTCCTTCAAACACTTCAGCCTCACACGTGTACTTTCATCACTTGTCCTCACGCTGTTTGATCCAGGCGAGAAACAACCGAAACGACTGAATCTAGAGATTAGACCTCAGCAGCACTCAGGATGTGATGTAACCCCCACGTCTCCCTCCCTCTCCAGTGCTGCTCCTCGTCCTCCTCTCCCAGAAATAGGCCAGCTTTGAGCCATGTGACTGCAGGTGACAGGCTTACACACAAACACGCCCGCACATTCACATGAAGGCAGGTATTGTGTTCCCAGCTGGGTGTGTCTATGTCCTGGAACCATCACAGCTGATGATATGATCACGTCTTCTGACGGAGCGTGTTGAGTCTGCAGCACCTCACTCAGCTCCGCAGTGTCCTTGACTGTACGTGTGTGTGTGTGTGTGTGTGTGTGTGTGTGCAGGACAGAGCTGGTGAGTGCAGTGTAGAGGACAGTACTTTTCCACATAGTGGCGTGTGTGTGTGTGTGTGTGTGTGTGTGTGTCGTGTGTGTGTGTGTGTGTGTGTGTGTGTGTGTGTGTGTGTGTGTGTGTGTACACCATGGAGTCGGGTTTCACTGCCTCCCTGAGCGACCTCCTGGAGAGCGGCGTGTTTGTTCAGAGGAGGAATGCAAACAGAAAAAAAAGAGAGGGAACAGGAGAGAGGGAGTAGATGTAGGAAGAACAGATGGTGTGTGTGTTGTGGCAGGGTGGGGTGGGGTGTGTGTGTGGGGGGGGGGGGTGAACATGGTCTCTTCCTGAAACTTAAGTTCCAGGAAGCGTCAGAGTTGTGTTGAGAGGAAAACATGGCCTTTACAGGATCATGTGTGAAAACCAACCCCCCCCCCCCCCCCCCCCCACTCCCCTCCCACCCCCCACCCCCACAGGCCTGTGTCCCCACCCCCAGGCCTGTGTCAGCAAAATATTTGGTGTTTCCATGTCCCCTTATGGATGTTTTTTTTCTTATTACATAATGTGTTATGTTGTATACAAAGGACACAAACAATCAAAGGAGCCCCCCCCAGAGAACATGACCAAAACCCCGACCCCCAACAAACCAGCCAAATGTTGGTTTTTGGGGTGACTCCTCTTCAGGCCATCGTCAGGGACAACAAATGTCGGGGACAAGGTTGACGTGTGCTGTCACAGCCAATCAGCAGCGAGGATGCTCCATGACGCCGATTACAAAGTCCAGAACGTTGAACAGGTGCTGCCCGGTTTGACATCTCCTTCAGCGTGTCGGGGGGGAAAGGACGCTGCTGTCACGTGACAGGTCCACCATCTTTTTCTCCTTCCTGACTCCCACACAGAGGAGCGTGTGAATGTTGGTTTCTATGACAACAGCTGACTAGTCTTCCATCAGTTCTTCTTCCATCAGTCGTGTCGTCCTGAACGACACTTTGCTCGTTTGCTCGTCTGACTGACCTGCACACGTTCCTCTGCCACTGGGACCTCTTGCAGATATTTGCTGCGGTGGAACAAAGGACAGAACAAAGGCAGAACAACGGCTGTGGGGCTGGTGGGGGTGGAGGGGGGGCATAACTTGAGGACAGATATGCAGGTTGTGGTCTGAATTTGGATTGAAGTGGACAATGGCTGTCTCTAAGCCCCACGCCTCCTCCTCCTCCAAGCTGGTCAGTTAAGTCCATTGTTATTCAAGCAGTCCAAGGTGCCTCCTCATTCTTTTAGCTTTGTAAGCGGGTCATTTCAATAAGAATCCAAGGTGGCTGGGTGACAATGGAGCAGCGGTTCAGGCAGCATAGTATTCACTGCCGGCCGCTGTTGGGAGAAGGAGCCGAGGGAAATCGACCACTTTCATTAGCAGCGGCGTGTTGAAGCATCAGAGCACACACATCAGCCGAGTGCCTCACAGACCTGTGAAACCGATTCACACTGCCCAGCTGTCTCATTTTGAGTCACAATGTCTCATTTTTAGTGAAAATAAAGAAGACTTCACCTGTGAAAGTAACTTTTTTAAGTTTGAAGATTGTCTAAAAACAAGTTCCTTTTTCAGGTGACGCGTCTTATTGTAAGTGTAAAGAGATTGTTGACAAGAAATCAGACATTTTTTCCAGACTTTGTAAGATCTTTGTAAGATTTTTCCAGTGGACACAAGCTGCTTTCCACAGCTCGTAGGAGCTCGACAACCTGAGTGGCGGTGGAGCAGCGATCCAAAGCTCTCGTGTGTTTGGTGACGTCTGCAGAGTGAAAAGAGCCGAGGTTTTATACAGGAAGTGACCTGAGAATGAGCCTGAAGGTTGGCAGGGTTCCAGTTCCCATTTCCTTCCGTTTTTTTTTTTTTACATGAACCTTTGTGGAGGTTTGTGCTCTGCCACGTTCCAACACCGTCAATAATACAACTTTATTTTACATGTATAATGGAACGCTCTGAAGCCATGTAGGAAAATGATGCAGAAGGACAATAAAATGATGTCAATGATAAGTCAATCAGTTGTTGTGGATGGCAGTAAATGGTTAAAAAAATAAAAAGTCCCACTCAGCGTTTCTCAAACATCAAATGTCGACACCCACAAACCAAAGATGTTCAGTTTACGATTATTAGACGTGCAAAGAAACCAAAAATCATCCACATAAACTGATGGAATCGGTCCATAAATCACATATGATACGATGACCAACGTGTAACCGACCAAGCCGTGCGTATCCTGGTTATTAAAGGTGAATGACCACATCAGGATCCGTCAGTGAGAACAAACACACGTGTGTTTGGTGTCGAGACGGAGAGAAACCGTGAAACCGCCTCTACCTTCCACATTTAGACCAAATAGAAAAAATGGGACGGCTGCAGGCGTTGTTAAGTTCATGCAGACAGAACCTGCTTGTCTTCATCTGAGTGCAAACGTCCATAATGTCACAAACAGGAACAAACGTTCCTGTTTGTGACATTATAGCAGGTTCAGTGAGTTTGTTCCTTCTGAGGAGGAACTCAGTTCTATGAGTTCAGTCAAACGTTTTGTTTTCTCTCCCTGATTTGACCCCAGAATTGACCACAAGTCTAATTACACAGTTTCCATCCACAGAGAACGTAGACAGATACGATGATGGTGAAAGTCCAAAGAATCGATCTTCATAGGAAATGTACAGTATGTGACTCATGGGACAGGAAGTCACAGCAATCTATTGGAGCTCTGTCGATGAGTAATTCTGATCAATTATTACTAGGGATAAGTGTGTGTGTGTGTGTGTGTGTGTGTGTGTGTGTGTGTGTGTGTGTACAACTCATAAAGTCCCGTAAAGTTGTACCTGCATCATCATGTGATCTGATGCAACTGCCTTCAGGATTGTCCAACATCCTGTTCACCAACCATGTACGTTCTAACATCAGTGCATGGGTGTGTCCCCCCCCCCCCATTATCAACAAACATGGCAACAGATACAACTATTGGGGGTTCCAGTGGACCTCTGCTGTGTGCTGGTACCTACATTCAGTCTCCACATGCCAATACGGAGTAGTTCACACACTCCACCCTCCAAATTCCACCCTGACATAGAAAGGTGAATGTTTAGTCACCTTTCTATGTCGTTTCACTTTATCACCAGAACGTCTTTTCTGGACAAACGTCTGATTTCTGTGTATGTGTGGGTTACGTGGGTTGTTACTGGCATCTGGTGACAGTTTCACGTCAATGGCCCCATCAGACACATATTTACTGAGAAAAAGGACGACGCATTCAGTACTTTCTTCCCGTGCTGTACAGTCCTAATTCCCAGACCAACTGTGTGTGTTTACTACAGGTACTTTCTGGTCTGGACCTGCTCATTCACCTACAGAGCGTCACGTCCTCGTTAACTGCTGGTTCCCCTCTGTTTCCTGTCAGATTGATAAGTATCTGTACTCCATGCGCTTCTCTGATGAGACGTTACGGGACATCATGCAACGCTTTCGCATGGAGCTGGTCAAAGGGCTGGGGCGGGACACCAACCCCACCGCCGCTTTGAAGATGTTGCCAACGTTTGTGCGCTCCATCCCTGACGGCTCAGGTTAGTGCGTCAGAGTCACGTCACAAGTTCGGCTGAGATGTTATTAATGAGCTCTGGAGTGACGCACGGATATAAAGAACATGTCTGCCCATCGGCTGCAGGAGAAGATGTTTCTATTATCAGATCAGGGGTCTCATGTAAAACTCGCGTACGGCCAGAAGGGGGCTGAAAACTGGCACGATTGTGATTTATAAAACACAACTTGGCAGGAGATACTGCGTACCTCTGATTTATGAAGACAAAAGTGGCCCAATGATGACCAAAAGTTGTTTCCACAGGACTGTAGTAAGTCAACGGTCCCTTGACCCGACCTCTCCCTCTCCTCTGAAAGTATTCAAAGTACTTTGACAATTCAGTTCAGTTTTACTTGTGTATCCCAACATCCCAATTACAACTGTCTCGATGGACTTGCATAATACCACACCATTTGACCTTTGACCCTCACTCAGGGTCAATGAAAAAAACAACAAACATTCAACTCGGGGCAAAGGCAGCAACCTCAGGGAGAACCACAGAACGAGGGACCCTGTCCTCTCCCTGGGACGGACTGACCAGCAGTAGGTGCTGAATGAACAATGAAGGTCCTGAGGGGAGAGAGGAGCTTCATCTTCTCTGAGCTGACGAGGGGACGCTGCTCCAGGAGCGGCGGGCCCAGAAATAAGAGAAACCCAGAATGGAAGACACCAGGACCTCCAGGAGAAGAGGAGGCGTTAGAGAACATGCAGCGGTTGTCCTGGGTGACTCAGACACCTGGAAAATCAGTCAGAATTGTTGAACAGGGCAGACAGACATCGTTCTATCAGTAGAAAGGTAAAGTACCCCGAGAAATCAGAGTGGAGTTGGTGGAGTGGAGTCTGAAAACGATGGAGGTAATTTATCCAGAGCACTCACGTCCTGCACGTGGAACGATGCACTGGAATGACTGTAAATTAGTTTGTATTCTCCTAAATGGATGTTCCCCACTGTGAGTCCGTGAAGGGAACACAGTGTTTACAGTCAGTGTGTGTGTCTACTGTTGATCTAATCCACCACCGATCCACAATGACACTTGGTCCCTCACTTGGTCACAGAGTGTAAGTGTGTGTGTCACCAGATCAAAGTAATTCAATACCACATGACTGAGCAAAGAACGCGCCATCATACTGCTTCCCACATTTGTAAACGATTGTTTTATAGTCTTTGGTTGGAACTGTAGGACGTGTTTGGGAAGAGACGTGAACGATGGAGGTTTATGACCTCTGATCAAAGATCAACTGACTGTGTGAGGCTGCTGCTTTATTAAATCTGAAAGTCATAAACCTCTGCAGTTACAAAGTGACACACACACACACACACACATTTGATTTGGTATTTTCATGAGATTTCCCAGGTTGAATAAAAAAAAAGGAAATACATTAATAAAGTAATGTTAGCATGAGGAAAACGTAGTCTGATTGTTAATCGATGACTGTTTTCAGCCCCCAGTCTCACTGACATCTCTTGCTCTGGTCCCATCTGTGCAGAGAAAGGAGACTTCATCGCGTTGGATCTGGGCGGCAGCAGCTTCAGGATCCTCCGTGTCCGCGTCAGCCACGAGAAGAAACAGACGGTTCAGATGGAGAGTCAGGTCTATGACACACCGGAGGACATCATGCACGGCAGTGGAGCAAGAGTATGTTTGCACACACACACACACACACACACTCACACTCAGTCACCTGGGACAACCGCTCTCCTCCTCTGCAGCTGTTCGACCACGTGGCCGAGTGTCTCGGAGATTTCATGGAAAAACACAACATCAAAGACAAGAAGCTGCCGGTGGGGTTCACCTTCTCCTTCCCCTGCCGGCAGACCAGACTAGACGAGGTAAAAATGGTGCAAAGGTTTGGTTGTGGTGGTGGGGGGGGTCTTTCTCATGCTCCCGGTGCTCTCTGACATGGCTCCACACGTGTCTACAGGGTCATCTGATCACCTGGACGAAGCGTTTCAAGGCCAGCGGAGTGGAGGGCAGTGACGTCGTCAAGCTGCTCAACAAAGCTATTAAGCAACGAGGAGTAAGTCAGAGCTGTTAGACTCCATCTTTGGTTAGTAAGTCGGAGATGAGAGGGGGCTGTTTAGGTCCAGTCGGGTTTTAGTTGGATCGCCTCAGTTCACAGCAAGAGTTCACGCCTGACGCTCAGAAAACTGACCGTTGTCATAGAAACAACAGACACAGGCTCAGAAACCTCGGGAAGATCCAAGGCTGCATGTGGACGGCCTTCTGCCTCGACCAGTCGGGGGCGGGGACTGAGAGGTCGAGGCAGAGAGGTCAACAGGTAAAGAGATGAGTAATGAGTAATTCAAGCTTACAGCACAGATACAACACAGTTCTTATTGAGTACAGGAACAAATGTCAATTGGCTAGCATGAGCAGGACTGCTAATTAACATCAATCAATCAATCAATCAATCAATCAAAAGTGCTTAAACAAAACAAAACAAAAAAACAAACAAAAAACACAATAATTATAAACAGGAGGAAACAGCAGAGGGATAAAAACCCTTAAAAGAAGAAAAATGTGAATAAGAGGATCAAATGAATAGTAAGACCAAGAGTAAGATCAAATAAAATCTATCTGAACATGTATTAAGTTGAGATGTAAAACCAACTCCAATATGTGAAAGTCATGGTGCTGAATCAATAGATAAAAGTCAGTAAAAAGTAAATGAGTCATGTTCAGTAAAGGGCAAATACAAAGAGTTTTGGGGGTTTTTTGGTAATAAAGTGCACATTGTTAAGAAGATAAATGCCTAAAAGTCAGTTCCAGACAAAGACAGACAACAGTCAGTCCAGTTCACTGAGGCGCCGAGCTGCGACCACTCATTGAGACCTCACGTGGACGACTGCTGTTTCCACAGCAACGGGTGCGTTATGTTGAGAAGACACGGTTTATCATCTTGTTCTTGTCCTCTTGTCCTCCTCTTGTCCAAGAGTTAGCATGTTTGTTAGCATGTCTGTAGCTGGACACACACACACACACACACACACACACACACACACACTGTCGCCAGCTCGTAGCTGATTGGTCAGAACGTGAGCGACGGTCTGAACCATTATCTGCTACCGAACAGGTGGAATCCTCTGGAACTTCTAGAACTGACTAGCAACGAGGAGAGTCAGACAGCTGACACTGGCTTCTTGGGTCAGGACTGGACCCTTTATATATTTGACCAGCGTGTGTGTGTGTGTGTGTGTGTGTGTTATTTCAGGACTATGAAGCAGACATCATGGCGGTCGTGAACGACACCGTGGGAACAATGATGACCTGCGGTTTCGACGACCAACGCTGTGAAGTTGGAATTATCATCGGTAAAGACACAAATTCTAACACACTTTCACTTTCACTGTTGCACGTGTGTGTGTGTCTGTGCCCGGTCATCATCGTACATACTCCACCTTTAAGTCTGCTGGGGTTTCACCTGTCCAGTGACACGTGTGTCTCGTGTGCAGGCACAGGGACCAACGCCTGCTACATGGAGGAGCTGCGTCACATCGACCAGGTGGAGGGGGACGAGGGGAGGATGTGCGTGAACACGGAGTGGGGGGCCTTTGGAGACGACGGCCGGCTGGAAGACATCAGGACCGAGTTTGACCGAGAGATTGACCGCGGCTCCCTCAACCCTGGCAAACAGCTGTACGTCAGACGGACGTTGCCAGAGAGAACGAGTCAATGAGTCAGCATTAATGGGTCCAGGAAGCTGTAACCGTTGTGTTTTTGTACGTGCGCTGTAGATTTGAGAAGATGGTCAGCGGCATGTACATGGGGGAGCTGGTTCGTCTCATTCTGGTGAAGATGGCCAGAGAAGGTCTGCTGTTCGAGGGAAGAATCACCCCAGAGCTTCTCACCAAAGGGAAGTTTGAGACCAAGCACGTCTCTGCTATCGAGAAGTAAGTCCCACCCCCGGCCGCCTGAGGGTCCATGTGCTGACTCGCTCCAGTTGGACTCATCTCCAGGATTTCTCTCTGTCGTTCAGGAGTAAGGAGGGATTATCTAAGGCCAGAGATATTCTGAGCCGACTCGGTGTGGAGCCCTCGGCTGACGACTGCATCGCTGTGCAGCATGTGGGTATTTGACACAATGGCTCCTAAACCATGTGGATGTCAAGCTTAGATTTTCTGTGTTCCGTTTTGTTCCCAATTTTTCCAATTTAATTTCAAGCGATTGAGCGTCAGCGGATGTGGTTACCGCACTAACTACAAGATCGGTATGATATTCATCAAAACCACCTTTAGGATGGTTTGATTTCCCTACAAACACAGAGCAGGGACAGTCACTTGATGCAAACAGTCCAGTCACAGTTGTTGCCGTCTATGGAGGTCCACGTAGAGGTCACGGCCATGGCAACGCCATGGCAACACATCGACGTGATGCGTGACATTTGATGCACAAAATCAGGAATCACCTTGCAGGCAAATGCGGCGGTTACTCCAAACTGCCCGTCGGTGTAAATGTGAGTGTGAATGTTGTGTACGCGTCAGCCCTGTGATGAAGCGGTGACTCGTCCAGGTTGAACCCCCCCCCCCATTCACCCACCGACCATTGGGATCGTCTCCCAGGAGCCAGCAGGACATGACGAACAATACGAGGAGAAGTAGCGTTGACTCGTGTCTCTCTGAAGTTTCCGTCCTCATCTTCTCCATCAGGTTTGTGCCATCGTGTCTTTCCGCTCTGCAAGCCTGATCGCTGCCACGCTGGCAGCCATCCTCAAACGGCTGAAGGAGAACAAAGGTGTGGCACGCCTCCGAACGACGGTCGGCATCGATGGGTCTCTCTACAAGATGCACCCCCAGTGAGTGAGAGACTACGTTTGTAGTTCTTGCAGTCGTACAACGCTCCGCCCGTTGACATCCTTCCCATCTCCTTCAGGTATGCTCGCCGCCTCCACAAGACGGTGCGGCGCTTGGTCCCAGACTCTGACGTTCGATTCCTCCTGTCAGAGAGCGGCAGCGGGAAGGGAGCCGCCATGGTGACAGCGGTGGCGTACCGACTGGCCGAACAATCACGACAGATCGCCCAAACGCTGTCAGAGTTCTGCCTGACGACGGACCAGCTGCTGGAGGTGAGGCGACAGCGAGGTGCGGCGCTGCGTGTGTGCCGGAGCGTGAGCGTCACTGAGCCGGGATCGTCTTTTCAGGTTAAGAATCGAATGAGGATAGAGATCCAAAACGGCCTGTCAAAGAGCACTCAGGACTCTGCTACCGTCAAAATGCTGCCAACGTTTGTTCGAAGTACTCCTGACGGCACAGGTGAGCTCAGCGACACTCTGTCGCTCCCTAACCCAACTTGTCAAACCTAATCCTAGACCTGCCTTAATCCCAGCGCGTTGTAAAGTGTTGGTGTAGAAAATTCACTATTTCCCTAAACCAGGGGTGTCAAATATAAGCCCCCTCCCAGAGGGTCCTATTCAGCCCATGGGATGAACGAGTGAATGTGAAAACATCAAAACAATGTATCAGCAAAAGTAACTTCTGTTCCTGTTCCAGTAACACTGAGAACCAGATTTCTCCTCCTTCAGAGCTCCACAGTAGTTTGTGTGACTGAATCGATTCAGGTCCGGATCTCTGTGAAGACTCCTGCGATATGATTCGATTCGATTCACCTCTGTTCACGATTCGATTCGATTCACCCCTGTTCACTCTTTGATTCAATTCACCTCTGTCCAACAATGCGATTCAATTCAACTCTGCTCACGATATGATTCGACTCATTAATTATTTGACAATTTTAATTTATACAATGAGATTCGATTCAATACAAATCTTAATGCGATTCAAAACAATTCAACACAATACAAAGAACCTACAAGCCCACATCCCGTTTGTAAACTTCAGTTATTTTGTCGTCTCTCTCTTTTCCTTCCCTGTGAAGGATGAATTTGATCTGTGATTTTCTATGAATCACTCTACTGGTCCGACCCTCTGGAGCTGAAACTGGGCTGAACGTGACCTGACCTAAAATGAACCATCTAAAACTGCGTCCTCTCTTTCAGTCAGTTCTCACAAAGTGAACTGTCCCCTTGTGAACACTTGTCAGATAGATAGTGGACAAGCTCACGATTGTAATCAGTCATGACTGACGTGGGTCAGACGTCAGGTGACACACACATCATGACCTCAGATGACAACACATCATGACCTCAGAGAAGTCTGCCGGTGACATGTGGACATGCTTTCTGTGTTATTTGATAACTCGTTCAGCTTTTGCTCACACATGTTCACTGGCTCAGGAACCGCAGCATTATTCAGCATTTTTGTAGCTGACTTAAACCGTCAGGCTCCATGGAGCCTTTAGCCAACAACATCACATGTACTGTGGCGTCTGCATCACCAAATCCATTTTACTATATACAGTACTTAGAAATACTTGGAAATTCAAACTTCCCACCCTACTTTTTCTACATTTCTACTTTTTTAATGTTTAATAAATCAAAGTCAATTGCATTTCCATATCTAGTTCCTCACAGTTTCGGGCCAATTTTCCAGAACATTCTATTCATAAATGTCCACATGCATTATAGTACATACTTATCATAGGTATAGGTAGGTAAGAAAAATAATAATACTAAAAAAATTATATATATATATATAGAGAGAGAGGGAGAGACTGACGTGATCAAATATGGTTTCTAAAGCTTCCATGAATGCGATGCCTACTTTTAGACACATCCACGTCCACTGGTCTGGTTTGAAGCACATGTTGTGTTTTGTCACGGTTTGTCTTTGTGATTGCACACATGTCTCCATGTCCAGAGAATGGGGATTTCCTGGCTTTGGATTTAGGAGGAACCAACTTCAGGGTTCTGTTGGTGAAGATTCGCTCTGGGAAGAGGAGAACGGTGGAGATGCACAACAAGATCTACGCCATTCCTCTAGAAGTGATGCAGGGCACAGGAGAGGAGGTGAGACCGGATGTGTTCCACCCAGGAACACGTGAAACTGAGCTCGACGTAAAGGTGTTCGTCCGTTCTACCCTTCAACTTCCACCTGTGCTGAATTGAACACAGACTCAACATTCAACAGTTCAAGCTGTCTCCATTGTCATTTCACAGTTATACTGGTCCAGTATAAGTGTAAATATATCATATTTAATTTAATTTTAATTTTGTGTTGATAAGTAAATAAAATAAATAAGGTAAAAATGTAATACGGGGACGGTAATTGCACTAAATGCACTAATTACAGCGAGCCAATGACCGCTGGTTGTTGTGTCTGTGGTCGCTGATATCAAGTATGGTGGAAACACGTACGACGTGATGTCACACTGAGGGTTTTACCACGTGTTTCTCCTCTTCCAGTTGTTTGATCACATTGTTCAGTGCATCAGCGACTTTCTGGACTACATGGGGATGAAGAATGCTCGTCTTCCTCTGGGCTTCACCTTCTCATTTCCTTGCCGACAGACAAGCCTGGACGCTGTGAGTGTGTAAACCTGATTTCAAAGCCCAGGCTCTGCGACCTGTGCGTGTGTGTGTAGTAAATAAGTATATTACAAACATTATAGAAAAGGCAAGGGCCTCAGTATCCAAGATGGTGGCACACAGCATTAGCAGTTTAGTTATAAACTGTTTTATTTTTTAACATTTTTTTGTGGGTTTATTGTTACAGTGTACATGGAATACCATGTGATGTGTGTGTGTGTGTGTGTGTGTACAGGGCATCCTAGTGACATGGACCAAAGGGTTCAAAGCGACCGACTGTGAAGGAGAAGACGTGGTGGGTCTGTTGAGGGACGCCATCAAGAGGAGAGAGGTAGGAATGGAGGAGACATGAAAGACTGGTCGACGTGGACAAAGTACGACGTCACTTCCTGTTGTGTGTTTCCAGGAGTTTGACCTGGATGTTGTGGCTGTGGTCAATGACACGGTTGGAACCATGATGACGTGCGCCTATGAAGAGTCCAGCTGTGAGATCGGGCTCATCGCCGGTCGGTTTGCACCAGGTTTCCTCCGTCTGCCTTCAGCCGTCTGCGCTGTTTGTACCTCAACGAGCCCTCTGACGTTCACAGGCACCGGCAGCAACGCCTGCTACATGGAGGAGATGAGGAACATCGAGACCATCGAGGGAGAAGACGGACGGATGTGTGTCAACATGGAGTGGGGGGCGTTTGGGGACAACGGATGCCTGGATGACATCAGGACGGAGTACGACCGCGCTGTCGATGACTTCTCCCTCAACCCAGGCAAACAGAGGTGAACACACACACACTGCTCTGGGTTGTGACCCTTGGCTGGTCAAAGGTCAAAGGTAGACTTTCATAATGAACATTTGTTCATCAAGCATCATCTCTTAAATCAGAACCAGCGTAGAACATCACGCCTCATTTCCTTGATTTGTCTTTGATTTCCATTTCTTTCTCGACTGTAACCATGTCCAGCGTTTGTTACACGTCCCCGGTGTCTCTGTGTCACAGATATGAGAAAATGTGCAGCGGCATGTACCTCGGTGAAATAGTGCGGAACATCCTGATCGACATGACCAAGAGGGGCTTCCTCTTCAGGGGTCAGATTTCTGAAACCCTGAAGACCAGAGGCATCTTTGAAACAAAGTTCCTCTCACAGATCGAGAGGTAAAACACGTCTACGCGCCGAGGAGAGGGACCGAAGGTTTCCAGGTGTTTGGCGTCATCCATCCTGACCCTCCTGTGCTGGTGTGTTTGTCCAGTGACAGACTGGCTTTGCTGCAGGTGAGATCCATCCTACAACACTTGGGACTGGACAGCACCTGTGACGACAGCATCACTGTCAAAGAGGTGAGACGGGCCGAGAGGATCGTTTTAACTCTGAGTAGTGACGACTCGGGGGGCACTTGAGGTTTGTGTGGTGCTCCATTGTCTACACCTTGTCTACCTACCTACCTACTGTACCTGTTGATTAACCCACTTCATGGTGTCTTGTGTGTTACAAAACTTGTAGCTGCGCGCTCAGACTCCGGTTGTAATAAACTGAGTGACTGAGTCATTTTCAGCCCAAATCTCACACTATCAGCTGTTTTTGGGAGAATGTGTACGGCAGCAGTGGACGCTGTGAGGAAACGGGCGTTATCAGTTGTGTGAAGAGGCCGGAGCGTGTCACCAGTGAACAGACAGACTCCAGCGTACTTACAGTGTGTGAGTAGATTATCCAGCCAACGATTGCCGTGTTCGTGGCTGTGCAGGTATGTGGAGTTGTGTCACGTCGGGCTGCTCAGTTGTGCGGCGCGGGAATGGCAGCGGTGGTTGATAAGATCAGAGAAAACCGTGGACTGGACCACTTGAACGTCACCGTCGGGGTGGATGGGACACTCTACAAACTCCATCCACAGTGAGTTGAATTCATGAGATCACAAAGCTCTTTGCATCCTGAATGGAAGACTTTAAACAAACAAAAACACAATGTATGCTGTAAAGAGACATTCAACTTTAAATGTCATTTCTGTTTTGTGTGGTGGGGTGAAGCAGCTTTTGGACCCATCAACCTCTTCTTGACCACATACAGGGCACCTGATACATGCAGGTGCATCTGAACAATATCATGGAAAAACGTCAAGGATGTCTTAATTTTAATGTTGATAATTGACGTCTCCAGCTCTGTATCTCAAAATATTACTGCAGTTAACCACTCATTACACAGTTTAAATACCATAAATCTCCAAACTGAATCAAATTACTGTAAAAAATGAACATTTCCATTATATTGTAATTTTGTAAAGCACGTGTATACTATTTACATACGTATATACTATGTACTATATGATACCATATTAACATTTATGGGTAGATTGTTATTTTGCAAGAAGTAGTTTTATTGACTTTTATTTATCACAAAAAAGTCATTTTGAAAAGTTTGGTGTTGGGAGTTTTTAATTTCCAAGTTTTTCAAAAAATGCCTCCTAAAGGGCGGGATGTCATGTTTTAGTGACGTACTAAAATAAACACAAAACTAAACTAACATGAAAACATGTAAAACATGTAAACTAACTAAACCTTCACCCAGGTCCCAGTCAGGAGGGGAGGGGTTGGGGGGGGGGGGGGGGGGTGGGTGGCCACAGGGGTAACACCTGGAAGTCACACCTGTGACAGGCACCGTCAAGGGCTATTCACACACACACACACACACACACACACACACACACACACACACACACACACACACACACACAAACATTCACAGACACCTCCAGGCAACCTTGGAGCGACCAGTTCAGTCCACCATGAAGCTTCTATGTTCAAAGAACATTCCAGAACAGTTCACCTCCTAACGATGTGCCGTGTGACCTTTCTGTGTGTTGCAGCTTCTCCCGGATCATGCACCAGACCGTGAACCAACTGGCTCCTCAGTGCAACGTCAACTTCCTGCTGTCGGAGGACGGCAGCGGCAAAGGAGCGGCGCTGATCACGGCTGTGGGCTGCCGATGATGAGACAGGAGCTGAACAGCAAATAGAGGAAAAGCCCCCCCCACACCCTGTCTCCCTCCTCCTTCAACATACCGCCCATCGCCATCCTCCAGCAGCTGCTGTGGTCTGTGGGACACAGACGGGGGCGCTGTGGTGTGTGTGTGTGTGTAGTAGCACTAGTTAGATTCTGTCTTTTTTTTTTTTCCAAAATGACAGTGCACATGACGGTGCACGTTAGCCTCTCGTGGGAATGCGCCCCTCCCAAACCAATCCAGCAGTTCCTGAAATCTTTATGCCGTCGGCAGGATTCCTCAGATAACTAACAGGCTGTTACAACTAACACGACCACAGAAAAAGATGATCCACGTCCTCGCAACATGTTCAGACGTCGAGACCAGTCGCTCGTGTGTGTGTGTGTGTGTGTGTGTGTGTGTGTGTGTGTGTGTCCGGACAAAACCAAAAAGGGAAGTGAGGTGATAAATAAATGTGTCATGAGATGAAAGGGAATTATATTTGCTTTTAAAGGTTTGAAGGACCTCAGATAAAATACAATATGTGATACATATATTGTTATTTATTTTATTTTTATATCCAGAGATGTGGCAAGGTCGAGTGTTGCCACGACGACGCACACAGCGGGAGCCAGCCTGTAGCTGTCCCGTCCCCGTCTGCCGATGTCACATGCTGGACATCTATGAAACTACTGACCTCCACTGTAGAATCGCTCTGGAGAGCGTTTGTGTTTTACGACGTAGATCTCCTGTTGTTGATCACCTTAAACCGTTTGTCACCTTAAAGCATCACACAGAGGCGGAACAGGGAGGAGTTGTGCGTCACCTGGCAGGGAAACAGGTCATGGCACCACGAACATCATGCAGGAAGGAAGCTGAAAATTAGATTATTGGAGAGAGAGAGAAGGTAACAGGAGATATTTACAACCGTTGATCCCACTCTTCACATCTAATAGTGTTGTAAGTAGTGCAGTAGTTACTGGATGAGGAGACGCACCGTTCAGCTATTGCCACTCGTTGCCAGCAGAGGCCGCTGCTGCTCGAGTAAAACCCTCAGCTCTCATCAGCAGCAACATGGACTTCTGCCTGAACTCATCAGTTACTTAGCAACAGGCCTCCAGCTGGACGCCGTGTCAGCAGAACACCGGCCAACGTCGACAATCACAACGGGGAACAACGTTGAACGGAGATCGGATGAGACAGAGTCAAGGCTTCGGATGCTGCGGTTCAGACAGAAGCTGAAATGGACCCTTGGTTCTCCCTCCCATTTCCTCCTGGTCCTGTCAGCTACCACACCAGTATGAACACTCATCACAAACCGCTTTGCTCATGTTCACGAAATCCTGACTGTAAATGTAAACACAGTCCACGCTCAGTGCAGCACCAAATAAAAATCCAACCTGTCTTCAGTCAGTCTGCTGTCTTTGTACCTCACAGAGTGAACAGACCCCAGCTGTCAACGTCTGCTTCATTTTACACATGTAGACAGCTCATCTGGATGAATTCACACACTCAAATTAGAACAGAACCCAAATCCTATCGCTCTCACAAGAAAGTTCCAACAGTTCCATGGTCCCTTCTTTTCCTCCCCATCATTATTCTCACCAGCATCTGTTCATATAATGCTATTTCTCATTTCATAGTTTCTCCGCGTGTTTATTCATTCAAATGTTTTATTTGAACTTATAAAAGAAACCCCAAAAAATTCAGATGCATTAAAAAAGGAAGTAAACTACACTGAAGCATTCAGTAGGTTGTACTGAACTCAACCAAACCTTCCAGTTTGAAGGGAGAAGTTAAAAACTTTTTTAATCATACAATGTTTTTCTAATTAAAATATAATCTCCATTTAATAAATAAAAGATTACATCTCCGTACTTCGTTTTCCTTCACTTACATTTATCAGAATTAAACAGCTAACCACAAACAACACTCACAATTTATCACTTTCTGACAATTTGCTGAATAAACTTAACAGAATTCATTGTGTTTTGTCATCACCTGTCAGCCTTGAACATCTTTTTTTAAATGTAATGTTTGATGTTATTTTGGTTCTGAATTAACTTTAAAAAAAAAAACACTTTTCCTTTCAAATGATTTTCTGCATGTTGAACAGTAGCATTAAAAAAAACAACATGTAAACATAATTTGCTATAATCAACCAAGTCATCAAATTTCAGTCATTTTAACTGAATGAATAATGGATTGGTTCTCTCTCTGTATTGTTTTATTATTGTTGGATTATCTTTTTGTAATATGAAAGTGACAGAGTACATTTTTTTGCAGGCATTTCCCCGTACTTCACTACTGTCGGTCAGACATGAAACAATCATAGTGTTATATAATATGTACTGTGCCTTGTTGTCTAGACCAGTGGTCCCCCAACCTTTTTAGTACCAGGGACGGGGAGGGGCGTGAAGGTTCCCATAACAAAAACCTTAATCATTAGATTTAGTATCTGATCTGAATGCAACAATTACATGTTATTACACTATAATATCAACTCACCAAAATGTAGAATCAGTGGGAGCTCTGGGCTTGTTTTCCTGAAACTAGACGGTCCCATCTTGGGGTGGTGGTAGACACCACCCCAAGTGACACTCCAAATGTGTTCCTTACATCCTGTCTACTCCGTAGTCTTGTTTCTGTCTTTCATGTTTCCGTTTTTTTTCTTTCAAAATATTCTAAGGTCTTTTCTTTCAATGCTGGGTGTTTTGCCTCCATGTGGCGGCGCAGTTTTGGTGGTTTCATGGCTTCATTAGCAAGTCTCTCACCGCATATTCCACAGAGTGGGGTGGTGTGGGGCTTGTCAATCACCTGTTGATGAACCCGTAACTCAGGTCGGAGACATTTTCTTTTAAATGCAGTTTTCTTTTTGCAGTCAGTCTGTGACCCTTCTGCTGTCTCATTGTTGTCTCGTTTACACTTTCCAAGAACATATTTTGTGACGGTTAGCTTGGACTGCTGATGCAGGACAAATACGCGCCAAAGAGACTGGCTGGAAATGACAAGCACACCATGAAACTATTGCACAGTATGTGGCCGTGCTGCGTGATCTTGCTTCAAAATGCGGCTTCGATGATAAATCAGATGAACTGATGCGTGATCAGTTGAATGAACACGTGAATAACCCCAGCATTAGAGAGAGACTTCTGCTCGAACCAGATCTGACATTGGACAAAGCCCCTGACAATTGCTTCACAATAGAATCTGCTGTTCAACAAGCTAAAACATTGCAGCGATTCAGATGTGGTTCGGACAAACATCTGGCTAATTCTTCCCAGTGCCCTGAAGCCAAAGTGACTTGCAAGTCTTGCCATAAAAGTTGGACATTTTGCCCGTGTTTGTCGCTCATCCACGTGCAAAATCCACATCAGTACACCTGCTTCTCAGACCAAAGAGCATGAACTGGTTGTTGACACGGGATCAGCAGTGTCTATTTTGCCGCAGTACATGCATGTCCAGTACCTACAGGATGTACCACTGCTTCCACCTGTTAGTCGGCTGGTGACCTACACGAAGAAGAGAATCCCTGTGCTTGGCTGCCTACATGTCAAAGTGAGTAGAGGTGTGGTCAAGAAGGGCACCCCTCTCTTAGGAAGGGATCTTCTGGAAGCCCTACGTATCTGCATCAAAGGTAACACTGTCCTCCCTCCTGTGCGTACCACAAACACTACAATTCCTCCTTGCATCTCTGCTGCTCCTACTGTCAGCTGTGTGGCTGAAACTGCTGGCTAAGGCTAAACGTAAATATAATAAGAGTGTTATTCACGTCGGCAGTAATGACATCCGGTTACGCCAGTCGGAGGTCACCAAAGTACGTGTTAAATCGGTGTGTTGATCTCGCCAAAACAATGTTGGACACCGTAATTTTCTCTGGTCCCCTGCCAAATAAAAGGAGTGATGATACGTTTAGCCGCACATCTCCATTCCGTCGCTGGCTTTCGAGGTGGTGTCCCGATAATAATGTGGGCTTCTTAGACAACTGGCAGCCTTTCTGGGGAAAACCTGGTCTCATGAGAAGAGATGGCATCCATCCTACTTTGGAAGGAGCGTCTCTTTTATCTAGAAGTTTAGAGAGTTTTTCTTAGATCGCCCCCAACCTGACCTTCCCAGAGGTGAGATCAGAATGCAGAGCTGTAGTCTTACACACTTCTCTGCGCCTCCAGGACAGTCACCCACCCAGAATCCTATAGAGACTGTGTCTGTCCCCCCGACCACCCACATATAATAAATATAAATCAAACAGCCGTGGGATCTCCCACAATAACCTAATACAAATAAAAAACACCAACACAGATCCACTTAAACAGAAAACAATTAAATGTGGTCTCCTCAATATCCGATCACTGTCATCCAAAGCACTATTAATTAATGAACTCATATCCGATCTGGAACTCAGCATGTGCTTTCTCACAGAAACCTGGTTACGCCCTGATGAATATATCAGTCTAAATGAATCCACTCCGCCAGCCCACACTAACACACACATTCCTCGAAACACTGGCCGCGGAGGAGGTGTCGCAGCCATCTATGACTCTGCTCTACAAATGAACCCCCAATGGTAAACCCAGATACAGCTCCTTTGAAAGCCTGGTTCTTAATATTTTACATCCAATGTGGAAAACACAACAACCACTAGTAATTGTTATAGTGTACCGTCCACCAGGCCCATATTCAGACTTTCTAAATGACTTTCCAGAATTCCTAACCAATATAATCCTCAGCACTGACAAAATACTTGTAGTCGGTGACTTTAATATTCATGTCGACATTGACAATGACAGTCTAAGAACAGCATTTATTTCAATATTAGACTCATTTGGCTTCTGTCAGATGGTTGATAAGCCGACTCACTAGCATAATCACACTCTTGACCTTGTTGTAACATATGGCATTACTATCCAAAATCTAACTGTATTCCCTCAGAACCCTCTACTATCTGACCATCATCTAATATCATTTGAATTTGAGTTGCCAGATTTCCAGCCAATTAGAAAAACAATATTCACAAGATGCCTCTCAGACAGTCAAGTGACTAAATTTAAGGAAGCTATTTACCCCCGTGATTAATTCAATTCAGCTGCAACACACAGTCGTGGGTTCCGATCCAAACACCAACCCCTCGTCAATCGATAGTCTTGTCAATGATACTGCATGCTCAATGCATGCTATCCTAGACCATATTGCCCCAATAAAAGAAAAATTACTAAAACCACAGAGAATGGCGCCATGGTACAACTCAGAGACACACAAATTGAAACAAATATCGCACAGACTAGAGCGTAAATGGCGCTCCACACAGTTAGAGGAGCACCGTGCCACATGGGAAGGACAGTCTCAGGGTATACAAAAAGGCTCTTCGCAACGCCCGAGCAGCATACTACTCAGCACTAATTGAAGAAAATAAACACAACCACAGGTTTCTCTTTAGCACTGTAGCCAAGCTGACAAAAAGCCATTCCTCTACAGAACCCAGTATCCTGTTAGACCTGAGTCCCAATGACTTTATGAACTTTTTTAATGATAAAATACTTACAATTAGAAACACAATCAACCAACTCCCCCCCCCCTTCAACTATGGCCCATCCCTAAGTATAACAAATACAACCACTACAGATAATCCCCGACGTGTTCTTAAATACTTTCTCCCCTATAAATCTCCCTGAGCTATCTTCAATTATCTACTCCTCAAAACCAACTACCTGCATACTAGATCCCATCCCCACCAAGCTCCTCAAAGACAGTCTTCCATTAATTGGCAACCTCCTACTAGGTATACTCAATGCATCATTAACAACAGGCTACGTACCACAATCATTCAAATTAGCCGTTATTAAACCCCTCCTTAAGAAATCAACACTTGACCCTAGTATCTTAGCTAATTACAGACCAATATCAAACCTTCCCTTTCTTTCAAAAATTTTAGAAAAAAATAGTAGACAAGCAGCTGCGTGACTTTTTAAATATGAACAGCTTATTTGAAAATCATCAGTCAGGATTCAGGGCACAGCACAGAGACCAGCCCTGGTAAAAGTCACCAACGACCTTCTGACAGCTTCAGATAGAAGCCTTGTCTCTGTCCTTGTTCTTTTACATCTCAGTGCTGCCTTTGACACCATTGACCATCACATTTTACTACACAGATTGGAACACTTAATTGGAATTAGAAGACCAGCACTTGACTGGTTCAGGTCATATTTAGCAAACCGGTTTCAATTTGTGACAATTAATCACGAAAGCTCCATGCACACCAACGTCTGTCATGGAGTACCTCAGGGGTCTGTGCTAGGACCATTATTATTCACTCTGTATACACTCCCCTTAGGCGACGTGATTAGGAAACACTCAATAGATTTCCACTTTTATGCAGATGACACACAAGTCTACTTGTCCATCAAACCCAAAGACATAAAGACCTGGATGACAACTAACTTCCTGCTGTTGAACTCAGACAAAAACCGAGGTAATTGTAGTTGGCCCCAAACACCTGAGGTCCTCACTTACAGACCATATCATTTCCCTAGATGGTTTTGCCTTGGCCTCCACCACCACAGTAAAAAACCTAGGTGTTATATTCGATCAGGACCTGTCCTTTAACTCTTACATTAAACATACCACAAAAACAGCATTCTTCCATCTGTGGAATATCTCTAAAATCAGACACTTCCTGTCCCGTAACGATGCTGAAAACCAGATCCATGCTTTTGTAACTTCTAGGTTAGACTACTGCAATTCCTTACCGTCAGGTTCCCCTAACAACTCCCTGAAGCCCCTGCAGCTGGTACAAAACGCTGCTGCTCGTGTCCTGACAGGAACCAGAAAAAGGGACCACATATCCCCTGTACTAGCCTCTTTACATTGGCTCCCAGTTAAATACAGAATAGATTTCAAAATTCTTCTCCTTACCTTTAAGCCCTGAATGGTCAGGGTCCCTCATACCTCAAAAATCTCATAGTACCTTATCATCCAAATTAGACCATTACGCTCCCCAAAATCTAGACCTGCTTGTTGTACCCAGAATATCCCAAACCACAGTGGGTGGCAGAGCATTCAGCTATCAGGTTCCCATCCTTTGGAACCACCTTCCACTTTGGGTCCGGGGGGCTGACACACTTTCTTTATTTAAGAATAGACTTAAGACTTTCCTGTTTGACAAAGCTTATAGTTAGGGCTGGCTCAGGCTCAGCGTCAACTTAAACCAGCCCTTGAACCAGCCCTTAGTTAGTTAGTTATGCTGCCATAGGTCAAGACTGCCGGGGGAACTCATAGTCATAACAGTGGCACTGAGCATTGGCACTAAGCCTCTTCTGGTTCCCACCTCCTTTCTTTCTCTCTCCCCCGTTTCCCCTTCACCATCACCCCCACCCCCTCAAATATTTGTTCTATAAACATCTGCAGCATGTACCTAACCCCCCTCTCTCTGTCTGAGTTCTGGTGCAACCCAACCTGGAGAACTGCTTGACCCGCTGATGCTACACGACACACCCACCCCCAGCGCCATAATCTACTGAACTGCCTCCTCATCTTCCCCATCTCCAAAGTTTCTCCAGCTGACATCTCCCCCCCGGGCAGACATGGACTAAAAACATGGACACAAACACTGTTGGACTCTGAACTGCTTCACATGCATTCTTGGACCTTCTAGACTTCACAAGCTGACTCACTGTTTGTTTGTTTGTTTATATGCTCATTACCTCTGCATGCAACACCTATGTCTGGTCTGTCCGTCCCAGGGAGGGGGATCCCTCTTTCTGTGGTCCTCCCTGAGGTTTCTGCCTCTTTTTTCCCTGTTATAAGGGTTTTTTGGGCAGTTTTTCCTCACCCTGACTGAGGGTTTAGGACAGAGGGTGTAACAATGTGCGGACTGTAAAGTCCATCGAGACAATTGTAAATTGTGATGTTGGGCTATACAAATAAATTGAATTGCTTCACCTGCTCCTGTGTTGGCTACAGATTCTGCACCTGCTGCTCCAGACATAGGCTGTGCACAAAACTTTGTGCATAAGGTGAAAATTGACCCCTCTGTTAAACCAGTACGACAAAAACTACGACGCCTGCCTTTTGTTGTAAGAGCTTCTGTCTCAGCGGAACTGGACCGCTTGCTGAAAGCTGGCGTGATTGAAAGAATTGATGCATCACCCTGGGTTTCTCCTATCGTGGTCACAGGACGAAAAACTGTCGGAATACGTATGTGCACAGATCTCCGTGAGCCAAACAAAGCTGTGGTCACAGATTGCTACCCCCTACCACATGTGGATGAATTGTTTGCACACTTACAAGGTGCACAGTTGTTTTCTACCATCGACCTGGCTAATGCATACTACCAACTGAAGTCAAGAAGTCAAGCAACTTCTTGTGAATAGTCCTGTGCTTGCGCTTTTCAACCCCTCTCTGCGACCTGTGATCTCCACAGATGCAAGTGACTATGGACTAGGACAACAGAAAAATGGAGAACCTACCTTTGGGGACGTCGATTTACTCTCCGCACAGACCACCAGCTTTGACAACACTCCTCACCACTAAAGGAATTGGTCGGGCTGGAATGCGTATTGCCCGCTGGTCTGCACGCCTGCTCTGCTTTGACTATGATATTGTCTATCGACCGGGTTCCCAGAATTACACGGCTGATTGTCTCTCGCGTCTTCCCTTGCCTGTGCCTTCTACCTCTGTTTCCAGATGCAGAACCTGAGATGGTGGCCCATATTTCTGCTACCTTGAGTTCCCTTCCAGTAGCTGACTTTGACTCTGCTTGTTCTTCTTGCTCTGCACTCACAAATTGGAAGTGGTTGGCATTCATCCATTAAATCAGAAAGTGATGCACTGGCCCCATACTACAAGATCAGAGATGAACTCTCAGTCAAGGATAACTACATCCTCAGAGGTTCAAGGCTCATCGCACCACTCTCTTTACGACACAAGCTGGTCACACTTGCACGATTCCATGTCATCAAGGAATCGTTCGCACAAAGCAACGACTACGCAACCTCTACTGGTGACTCACTGGTCCAATTGTGCATCTCTTCATGCGTACTCTGTCAGGCTAATGATAAGACGGCCCATACTCACCCTGCTCCTCTGCAACCGGTTCCACTACCGGATGGGCCATGGAAGAAACTTGGCTTAGTGTTAAGGTTCGGGTTGAGGCAGGAACCAAGCGCGAGACACAAGGGAACGAAAGGCTTTATTCCGACACGGGAAACGAAATAAACCTCCACCTCCGTGGTGGAGCTCAAACGGCAGCCGCTGGCCAGGAATCTCCACAGGGGCCGGCTGGCAGGTGGGGAACAGCACCGCGGGACTGGGTCTGTGGAGTGGCAGAGAAGGTGTCAAGGATAGTAGAGGGGAAAGTGTGATCGCTAGCTCCGCGGAGCTAGCTCGCTTGATCCAGGGACCCTCAGCTATACTTGCCCGCGTTAAGATATGGGAAGATCTGGCGATGCGTGGGCTGCAGGACCAAACACTTATGGAAGAGGTGATGAGATTGATTGGCGACCGGTGCGCGGTGCCGCTCCCCACGCTCACGGGCCGAGCACGGGCGCGCCCCGGTCGAGCAGGCGGGGGCTGCGCTGGTGGCGCCGCCCCCCCGGCGAGCCTGATGGTGTGGAGGTGAGGAGACCGGAGCCGTAACAGCTTAGATTATTATTCCAAATGGCCTGAGCTCGCCTTTTCACGTACTGCCACTACAGACGATGTTATTCACTTCCTGACATCTGTCTTCAGCCGTCACGGTTACCCAGAGAACATTGTCACAGTCAATGGTCCACAGTTCACTTTCTGCAGCTTTTGCTTTATTCCTGCACGCCCGAGGTATCTCCCATAGTAGAACATCTGCCTACCATCCAGCTGCTAACGGAGCTGTTGAGAGATTTCATCGTGCTCTGAGAAGTTGCATTCAAACTGCCATTCAACAGTCACAACCATGGAAGGACGCCGTGATGGACTGGCTCCAGGTGTATCGTGCAACACCACATGCTGCAACATCTACCTCACCATTTGAACTTCTTTACGGCAGAACTATGCGCACAGAATTGGATGTTCTTCCTCTGCCGTCTGCCAACTCTCCACGTGATGTTTCTGCTCGTCAGGCGGTTCAGAGACATCAAGATAAAATGCGGAGTTACACGGATGCTAAAGGTGGTGCACGTGCCCTCTTTCCAACCGGGAGAGAGGGTGAGGATAAGGAAGCCTCAGGAAAGCTCATCCCAGATTCACTTCCCCTGCAACTGTGAGGAAGAGAGTAGGTCCACACTCTTTCTTACTGAGTGATGGGAAGACCTGGAATGCCTCTCATCTTGCCCACACCCCTTTGACCTTACAAGACGGTGACACATCCGGACGATGCCACACACGTGCTAATCGTTCCCCCGTGATAAACGCAAGCCCAAGTGGCATAAGGACTATGTCATGCTGAAGATAACTGAGATGATTGCAGTTACTTTATTATTACAGCTAAGATGGTTGGCAAGATTGTAAGGTGTGGCTGGTTGGACACTCTGCGTCACTGAATTTGAAGTTACAAGTTGATGTGTACTGTTGCATGTTTGATGTGCCTGATGTGGAGCTACCTTAGTTGTTTTGTTCTATTCCAACAGTTACATTGGAGTGTGTGGTTGCTTGTGTTTGTTCCCTTGTAGAGAACTGCAGCTTTGCTTTGTTGCAGAAATACGTACTTAGTTTTGTTTCCTGGTGTTCATGTTACATGCAGAACATGTTCTTTTACAGAGAGAGGAGATGTTGTGTTCGCTTACAACACTAGATGGCGGTGTTCAGACTAAGCTCGTGCCGTGAGAGAAGAAGAGAGGACACATGGCGAATGCTGAGAGCTGCTGCAAGTCTGACTGATGATCTGCCATTGAGTTCAGTAAAGTTTCTTGTTCTACTTCCCGGCCTGGTTATTGACGCACCACTACACAATACTCCTCCCGGGGGCCTCCAAACACTGCTGTTTGTTTGCGCGTGCATGTGACGCTCGGCTGCACGCGCGTAACAACGTGCGCACGTTGCGCACGTTGTCTTCACTTACTTCAGCTTGAAGTAAGTGAAGACTTTTACTTGGGTATTGAAATGTTTGGTTCTGGAAATGTGTGGTTGAATTGCAGCACATTTCAGATTTATTGAAGAAAAAGATTTAATTTGTTTAATAAACAGACATTTGTTAAATGTCAAAACTGCAGTAAAAAACTGAATTTGATGTCTAATATCTAATATTTTATTGAATTGTTAATGTGTGTTAAAAGTACTTCCCTTACCGTCTCCTAATGCGTTTACTTTGTTGTTGAAGATGCTGATGTTACATTTGTGTGTTTAAAGGTGTTGTCCTGACTTCTAGTAAATCACCAACACCAGTGAGTTCCTGCATCTCGAGTCCTTCCTAGCCCGCTGCCTCTCACCGCGGCTCCTGATCGGTGTTACGGGGGCTAGGCCTGGGGTTGGGGCTCAGAGGGGAGTGCCTAGTGGCCAGGTCTTCGCTCACGGGACCCGGCTGGGCACAGCCTGAAGGAGCGACGTGGACTCCGCCTTCCCGTAGGCCCACAGCCCACGAGAAGGTTCAGAAGGGGCCGGTGCATTGTGGTTTGGATGATAGCTGTGGGTGGGGGGCCCCGGTGACCCAAAGCCCAGACAGCGACTCTGGCTATGGGGACATGGAATGCCACCTTGCTGAACTAGTGCAGAGGTTGAGAACCGGCTGGCGGTAGTCGGGGCTCCCCTCCACGTCCAGCCTGGGCTCCAGAACCCTCTTTGACAGGTCGGACTCTCCTCCGCGGTGATATTTGATAATACACATGTAATTTGCATTGACACTTGGAGCTGAAGCTTCATCTGTCCTAAATCGGTCTTCTTTTTTTTCACGTCTTTGTTCTTGCTCCTGTGCGACTGCTGCAGCCAAGTTGTCCTCTGGGGCGCAAATAAACAAACCGATCTCAAACGGCTTGCTCACAAAGTCCAGACGGTGTTTGTCCGCGATCAGTGCAGCATGAAATAAAATCCAAGCTGCATTGAACTCAATCTGCTGTCTCTGTAGCTCACGGTATGCGCAGACCCCCTGCTGTGTGTTGGAGTCAGAGACACAAACATGAACCAGGAAGACTGAACCTCGCTCATCATCTTACACATGATACACGAGTTTCTCTGCATGTCGCTTTTAATAGACAAAAAAAAAATACTTACACAATGTCAGCACATTTTCAAATAATGGTCCCAGGACAAAAAGTTTGATTCTTTTTTTTTGTGTCGGTGTACACAAACTATAACAATCAGCTGTTCCAGGACATGTGGTTCCAAATGACGTGACACACCGCGGTGGTGAAGCAGCTGTTTTCTAGCTGATGGGATTCATGATAAAACACAGTTTACTGATTCATTACAGAGTCAAGTCCCTTATTTACATTCCCACCAACTACAGATACAAAATACAAGACATTTTTACTTTTAATGTTGAGTATGAGCCAGTGAGAGTACAACATAGAAACAGCACAGGATGGACACACACACACACACACACACACACACACACACACACACAGCACAGACATGTTGCAGGAACAGAACTTCACAGTGACACAAACGTGCAAACTCCATCATCGGCATCTGCCGTCATTTAATATGGTCCATTAAAGTCAGGTTTATCTCATCAAGATGATTACAGCTGCTCTGCCCCACGGCGCGCACACACACACACACACAGGTT
>NW_027614340.1:172500-189762 GCF_965212315.1 Lampetra planeri | reverse complement strand
GTGTCTGTATGTGTGTATGTGTGTGTCTCTCTCTCTGTGTGTCTCTGTCTGTATATATCATGTCTGTGTGTCTGTATGTGTGTGTGTCTGTCTGTATGTGTGTGTGTGTGTCTGTGCGTGCGTGCACTCTGACCCATGTGTGATCATCACTGAGCCTGCGTTGCTCCGTGCGCTCACGACGGAAGGGAAAGGCTGCGGGTGGCCGGTGACGAGGCAGAGAAGACCCCAGCTCCTTCCCAACATGCACCTCGCCCTGGGCCTCCTGTAAGCAAGACAAGCACACACATTGGAACGAATTCTACACGATAATTGTTTTTTACTGGTAGGAACGAAGTGAACCAGCCTACAATAGATTATATCGTCCGTCCGTCCAATGTCCGATTCGGTGTAGCAACAGCGCCCCCTACTGCAAACACTTGGCAGGACCCTACAAAAACCTTTAGACTCAGTGAGGCTTTCCTGGCTAAACAAGTGTAACATTCCCTTATAATTCCCTGAGATAGTTTTTAATTTAAATGTTTTAATTAAAAATGAACTCACAGCGGCCTAAAGCCTACAGCTAGGCCTAAAGCCTAGAACTAGGCCTCAAACTCTCCCTTCGTATCGTACCCCCGCGTGTGTGAAAGGGAGTTAATGTTTAACAATGTTACATCCCCTCATGTTTTTAAATAGAAACATTTACATTTAAAGCTTTTACATTAAGAATTAAAACATTTAAATTACAAATTAACTCACAGCGGCCTAAAGCCTACAGCTAGGCCTAAAGCCTAGAACTAGGCCTCAAACTCTCCCTTCGTATCGTACCCCCGCGTGTGTGAAAGGGAGTTAATGTTTAACAATGTTACATCCCCTCATGTTTTTAAATATAAACATTTACATTTAAAGCTTTTACATTAATAATTAAAACATTTAAATTACAAATTAACTCACAGCGGCCTAACGCCTACAGCTAGGCCTAAAGCCTAGAACTAGGCCTCAAACTCTCCCTTCGTATCGTACCCCCGCCATTTCATTTTATTATAGCCGTTCATTTATTCGTTCCTACCAGCCCACCCCGCAGGGACCTGTTAAAATCCTTCATATTAAGTTAACTTGCGTGCTTGCTTGCTTGCGTGCTTGCTTGCTTGCTTACGACCGTGCAAATCTTTCGGTCGTTTTTTAACCCACTTCCCGTGATCCAATCGAGCTGACATTTTGCACACAGACTCGTTGTGCGTGACAATTGATTTTCGTGAAAAAATTTTTCCAAAATGTTACACTTTTTAGGACAAAAATATTATATTTAATTACCAATTGCTTAATAGTGGCAGGCAATCATCTGACCCATAGGTGGCAGCCATCTCAAGCCAGAGGACGAGAGGACTCTAGCCGCCACGCATATAAAGGATTTAGAGTGAAAAACTTTGTTTTTACGGGTTACACTTGTTTACCCTTCTATCTGGCAACAAAACTGAAGAAAAATATTAAATAAATGTGGATATCTACATAAAATGATATTATAAACACACTATCCTAAAAATACAGCAACATGTTTTAACACTAAAGCAGTCACTGACTCGCAACAACTTGCAATCATAAGTGACAGAGTTAATTTCGGGTAAAATCAATGAAAATGGGGTATGCCGATAGCATAAAATGAGATGTGATGGAGCAAATCTGAGCTCAGATTTGGAATCGGCACCCTGAAATTAGTCTAGAACAGCTGCAAAAGTCCAGGCCAGAAAAAAATGATTTTTTTTGTTGACCAGTGTAATTGGTATTCTTAGGTTTTTTCTGTAAAGTCACGTAGGTAAAACATCTAAATTTATTTTCATTAATTTTGATGTTTTACCTACATGGTGACTTTACCGAAAAAACCTACGAATATGATTCCTTGCAGTCACGAAAGCTTCAAATCTAGAATCAGTGTAATTGTTTTTTTACCCTTCTATCTGGCAACAAAACTGACACCTTTTTTACAAGGAGTCATGTTTGCATAGACCGCAATACCTGCAGCCATAATGCAAACAAAAGACACAACTCTGATAATGTATGCACTGTCCTTGAAGTTGATTGGTCCACACCCGAGACAGCTTTCCTTAGAGCCTAGTCTCGCATGGTGTTGGACCAGATGACGCCAAAAGGCGCACAACTCAAAGACAACGCACCATCAGAGTATGAGAGCTCGGGGTTAAGCATTTACACCATTGGAACCTCTTTTGCCAGTAAAAAAATATGATAATTGTTATTTTACCCTTCTATCTGGCAACAAAACGGACACATTTTTTTTACAAGGAGTCATGTTTGCATAGACCACAATACCTGCAGTCATAATGCAAACAAAAAACACAACTCTGATACTGTATGCACTGTCCTTACTATCAGAGCTATGTTTTTTGTTTGCATTATGACTGCAGGTATTGTGGTCTATGCAAACACGACTCCTTGTCAAAAAAAGGTGTCAGTTTTGTTGCCAGATAGAAGGATAAAAAAACAATTATCATATTTTTTTACTGGCAAATGAGGTTCTAATGGTGTAATTCTACACGCTTTTATTTCACTCACTCTGTCTGTTGTTGTTGTCGTATCCTCAAATCTTGTAACTCAATTTTAACCCACTTCCCAATGTGTTATCGACTGCAAACTTGGTATACTTATGTCATACTGATGACAATACTATATTCTATCATAAAAAATGTCTAGTTATTTTTAAACAATCTTTTGTACATGTTATGTTTCGGCTTGGGTCTAATTGTCCACGCTCAACTCACGTTGGCTCTAAATCACCACGGCCCCTTACGCTGTGGCAAGCTTTGTGGCCACTTCCTGGAGTCGTGGAGTTCTGCCATTACTAGTACATTTCATTAAAGCGTGTTTAAAATAAAGTACTTTTAAATATTACTTATTGAAACTTTCTTTAATTAGTCAAGGTGTAAGGCGCCCACTACTGTGCTGCTGCTGCTGCTTGGATCTTTGTCAGAAGCTCCGTGGCAATCACAAATGGTAGCTCCACCCAGTGGCTTATCATCGTGATCATCATCATGATCACGTGGAAATTCACAGCGGCGGTCAACATCCTCGAAATGCGCGACGTCGATTCGAAATGTCGAAGGAAAAACCGGAGGAACCGGAGAAAAATCCACGCGACTTGGCGAGAGAGGCACGCAAAGTCCACATATACAGCAGCAGCAGCAGCCGCAGGCGTCGTCAGGGTCGGGATGGAACCCACGACCTCCTGTAGACCAGGCGAGGAAGTTAACATCTCCTAGCCACCGTGATGATGATGATGATGAGAGACACAGACTCCAAATATACAGCAGCAGCAGCAGGCATCGTCAGGGTCGGGATCGAACCCACGACCTCCTGTAGACCAGGCGAGGTAGTCAACATCTCGTAGCCACCGTGATGATGATGAGAAAGACACAGACCTCCTGTAGACCAGGCGAGGTAGTCAACATCTCCTAGCCACCGTGATGATGATGATGAGAGAGACACAGACCTCCTGTAGACCAGGGGAGGTAGTCAACATCTCATAGCCACCGTGATGATGATGATGATGAGAGAGACCCAGACCTCCTGTAGACCAGGCGAGGTAGTCAACATCTCATAGCCACCGTGATGATGATGAGAGAGACACAGACCTCCTGTAGACCAGGCGAGGTAGTCAACATCTCATAGCCACCGTGATGATGATGAGAGAGACCCAGACCTCCTGTAGACCAGGCGAGGTAGTCAACATCTCATAGCCACCGTGATGATGATGATGAGAGAGACCCAGACCTCCTGTAGACCAGGCGAGGTAGTCAACATCTCCAAGTCACCGTGATGATGATGAGAGAGACACAGACCTCCTGTAGACCAGGCGAGGTAGTCAACATCTCCTAGCCACCGTGATGATGATGATGAGAGAGACACAGACCTCCTGTAGACCAGGCGAGGTAGTCAACATCTCCTAGCCACCGTGATGATGATGATGATGATGATGAGAGAGACACAGACCTCCTGTAGACCAGGCGAGGTAGTCAACATCTCCTAGCCACCGTGATGATGATGATGAGAGACACAGACCTCCTGTAGACCAGGCGAGGTAGTCAACATCTCCTAGCCACCGTGATGATGATGATGAGAGACACAGACCTCCTGTAGACCAGGCGAGGTAGTGAACATCTCCTAGCCATTGTGATGATGATGATGAGAGAGACACAGACCTCCTGTAGACCAGGCGAGGTAGTCAACATTTCCTAGCCACCGTGATGATGATGAGAGAGACACAGACCTCCTGTAGACCAGGCGAGGTAGTCAACATCTCCTAGCCACCGTGATGATGATGGGAGAGACACAGACCTCCTGTAGACCAGGCGAGGTAGTCAACATCTCCTAGCCACCGTGATGATGATGATGATGAGAGAGACACAGACCTCCTGTAGACCAGGCGAGGTAGTCAACATCTCCTAGCCACCGTGATGATGATGGGAGAGACACAGACCTCCTGTAGACCAGGCGAGGTAGTCAACATCTCCTAGCCACCGTGATGATGATGATGATGAGAGAGACACAGACCTCCTGTAGACCAGGCGAGGTAGTCAACATCTCCTAGCCACCGTGATGATGATGAGAGAGAGACACAGACCTCCTGTAGACCAGGCGAGGTAGTCAACATCTCCTAGCCACCGTGATGATGATGATGAGAGAGACACAGACCTCCTGTAGACCAGGCGAGGTAGTCAACATCTCCTAGCCACCGTGATGATGATGAGAGAGAGACACAGACCTCCTGTAGACCAGGCGAGGTAGTCAACATCTCATAGCCACCGTGATGATGATGAGAGAGACACAGACCTCCTGTAGACCAGGCGAGGTAGTTAACATCTCCTAGCCACCGTGATGATGATGATGAGAGAGACACAGACCTCCTGTAGACCAGGCGAGGTAGTCAACATCTCCTAGCCACCGTGATGATGATGAGAGAGACACAGACCTCCTGTAGACCAGGCGAGGTAGTCAACATCTCCTAGCCACCGTGATGATGATGATGAGAGAGACCCAGACCTCCTGTAGACCAGGCGAGGTAGTCAACATCTCCTAGCCACCGTGATGATGATGATGGGAGAGACACAGACCTCCTGTAGACCAGGCGAGGTAGTCAACATCTCATAGCCACCGTGATGATGATGATGAGAGAGACACAGACCTCCTGTAGACCAGGCGAGGTAGTCAACATCTCCTAGCCACCGTGATGATGATGAGAGACACAGACCTCCTGTAGACCAGGCGAGGTAGTCAACATCTCCTAGCCAGCGAGGCACCCATTGATTAACTGCGCATATTGACTGCACCACCACTCCCCACACACACACATCCCCCACTGCACACCGCATTGGGTACTCGTTTGAGGCTGAGCGGACCTAGGGGAGGCCGTAAAGCATCATTAACAGACCAAGCGCTGTTAGCGAGTAGCACCGATGATAAACATATTGAGTTAGCAAGACGGAGGTGAATTTTTGGAGCGGGATTGTAACTTTATAAATAATGAGGTCGTGGTTAGGGGCCGTCCATAAATGACGTCACGCGATTTTGGAAGATTTTTGACCCCCCCCCCCCTCAAATATGACGTCACAAAGCTCTGCCCCCCCCCCTCAAATATGACGTCACAAAGCTCTGCCCCCCCCCAAAACCATATTTACATTTTGAAAATAAAACATGCTTCAAATCGCTTTAAACTATTGTTGTGATTGTGGTGCGTATTTAATGTGGCGCTGCACTCTGATGTTGTAGGAGAAAACATTTATTAAAAAGTCTATTTAATTAAGTAGAACGTGTCGTCTGTATTCATTTAAAGTTGCGCATTTTGATGTGACGTCACATTTCTCACCACCCCCCCCCCTCCCCCTAGGTGCGTGACGTCATTTATGGACGGCCCCTTAAGCCGTTACCCCAATACATTTGTAGGGGTGTTACGGGGGGGGAGGGCTGTTATACAATGGGATCACACGGGAAAGAAACACAGTGGGCGAGGCCACGGGAAGGTGCTCCCAGCGACGTCCGCATCGGGCAGCCTGGGGGGCTGACTCGGAGCTGGGATCCCCACGGGGCCTCACCCCTCAGCGGGGGGTTTTGGTACAAAAGGGGATGAGCCGGAGGGCTCAGGGAGAGATGTTGAAGCTAATCCCCTCCCTGCACCCCCCCCCCTTGGTGCTGTTGATCCTGCATATTGCGTGGGCATAATAATATGACTTTGAAACCCCCCTACGCATTTCCCATGAATATGCTAAATTCCTCTTGATATGCACATTCTTTTTTGCTAAGGCGCTCTTCTTCTTCCACCTCCAACCCAGCTTCTATGTAAGCTCCTAGCTTGGCAGTGTCTCATTCTTCACCTGAAGACGGCTGCTTGCGTTGTAGCCGAAACGTCGTGTGCATTATTTCATTTTATTATGTTTTATTTTTATTATTTTATTACTTCCCTTCTACGCGACTTTACCGAAAGCACCAAGAAGATGAAGCTAACCGGTGAAGACAGAAGGTCGTCTAGATAGAGCCCTGGACTCCCCTGGATCGCCGCCCTTATCAGGGCCGAACACGATCGAGCAAGCGGCGTGCTCCCCAGAGCCAGAGCCGGTGGCTCTTGTAAGAGCTGGTCTGGGACTCCGGGTACCGTGAGCCCGACTGACCAGTGTCGGCTAGCTAGCCACCCCTAGCCCGTTAGTGGAGGACCAAGAGGTAGGCCAGGCGTAGCTAAGAGGGTGTATCCCCAGTGATGTATGTCCAGTGTTGTGCTGTACCCGACACGGAATAAATACGTGTGCCTCCAACCCCGGCGTCCAAGTCTCCTTCCGTGAGAAGAGTGCAAATGTAGCTGTCGGCCAAGCAGTCACATGAATAAATAAAACCTGCAGCTGCAGAGACACCCATTAGCTAGGAGAGTGGGATTCAACTTGATGTGCAGCTCTCGTGTTGTGTGTGTGTGTGTGCTAAGCATGTTGTGTGTGTGTGTGTGCTAAGCATGTTGTGTGTGTGTGTGTGTTAAGCATGTTGTGTGTGTGTGTGTGCTAAGCATGGTGTGTGTGTGTGTGTTAAGCATGGTGTGTGTGTGTGTGTTAAGCATGGTGTGTGTGTGTGTTAAGCATGTTGTGTGTGTGTGTGTGTGCTAAGCATGGTGTGTGTGTGTGTGTTAAGCATGTTGTGTGTGTGTGTGTGCTAAGCATGGTGTGTGTGTGTGTGTGCTAAGCATGTTGTGTGTGTGTGTTAAGCATGTTGTGTGTGTGTGTGTGCTAAGCATGGTGTGTGTGTGTGTGTTAAGCATGGTGTGTGTGTGTGTTAAGCATGTTGTGTGTGTGTGTGTGTGTTAAGCATGGTGTGTGTGTGTGTGTTAAGCATGTTGTGTGTGTGTGTGTGCTAAGCATGGTGTGTGTGTGTGTGTGCTAAGCATGGTGTGTGTGTGTGTGTGTTAAGCATGGTGTGTGTGTGTGTTAAGCATGTTGTGTGTGTGTGTGTGCTAAGCATGTTGTGTGTGTGCTAAGCATGTTGTGTGTGTGTGTGTTAAGCATGTTGTGTGTGTGTGTGTGTTAAGCATGGTGTGTGTGTGTGTGTTAAGCATGTTGTGTGTGTGTGTGTGTTAAGCATGTTGTGTGTGTGTGTGTGCTAAGCATGTTGTGTGTGTGTGTGTTAAGCATGTTGTGTGTGTGTGTGTGCTAAGCATGTTGTGTGTGTGTGCTAAGCATGTTGTGTGTGTGTGTGTGCTAAGCATGTTGTGTGTGTGTGTGCTAAGCATGTTGTGTGTGTGCTAAGCGTGTTGTGTGTGTGTGTGCTAAGTGTGTTGCGTGTGTGTGTGCGCTAAGCATGTTGTGTGTGTGTGCTAAGCGTGTTGTGTGTGTGTGCTAAGCGTGTTGTGTGTGTGTGTTAAGCGTGTTGTGTGTGTGTGCTAAGCATGTTGTGTGTGTGTGCTAAGCGTGTTGTGTGTGTGTGTTAAGCGTGTTGTGTGTGTGTGCTAAGCATGTTGTGTGTGTGTGTGTGCTAAGCGTGTTGTGTGTGTGTGTGCTAAGCGTGTTGTGTGTGTGTGCTAAGCGTGTTGTGTGTGTGTGTGCTAAGCGTGTTGTGTGTGTGTGTGCTAAGCGTGTTGTGTGTGTGTGTGCTAAGCATGTTGTGTGTGTGTGTGTGCTAAGCATGTTGTGTGTGTGTGTGCTAAGCATGTTGTGTGTGTGTGTGTGTTAAGCATGTTGTGTATGTGTGTGTGCTAACCGTGTTGTGTGTGTGTGCTAAGCGTGGTGTGTGTGTGTGCTAAGCGTGTTGTGTGTGTGTGTGTGCTAAGCATGTTGTGTGTGTGTGTGCTAAGCATGTTGTGTGTGTGTGTGCTAAGCGTGTTGTGTGTGTGTGCTAAGCATGTTGTGTGTGTGTGTGTGCTAAGCATGTTGTGTGTGTGTGCTAAGCATGTTGTGTGTGTGTGTGCTAAGCGTGTTGTGTGTGTGTGTGTGCTAAGCATGTTGTGTGTGTGTGCTAAGCATGTTGTGTGTGTGTGCTAAGCATGTTGTGTGTGTGTGTGCTAAGCGTGTTGTGTGTGTGTGTGTGCTAAACGTGTTGTGTGTGTGTGTGTGCTAAGCGTGTTGTGTGTGTGTGTGCTAAGCATGTTGTGTGTGTGTGCTAAGCATGTTGTGTGTGTGCTAAGCATGTTGTGTGTGTGTGTGTGCTAAGCGTGTTGTGTGTGTGTGTGCTAAGCATGGTGTGTGTGTGTGCTAAGCATGTTGTGTGTGTGTGTGTTTGTGCTAAGCGTGTTGTGTGTGTGTGTGCTAAGCATGGTGTGTGTGTGTGTGTGCTAAGCATGTTGTGTGTGTGTGTGCTAAGCATGTTGTGTGTGTGTGTGTGCTAAGCATGTTGTGTGTGTGTGCTAAGCGTGTTGTGTGTGTGTGTGTGCTAAGCGTGTTGTGTGTGTGTGTGCTAAGCATGTTGTTTGTGTGTGTGCTAAGCATGTTGTGTGTGTGTGTGCTAAGCATGTTGTGTGTGTGTGCTAAGCGTGTTGTGTGTGTGTGTGCTAAGCGTGTTGTGTGTGTGTGTGTGCTAAGCGTGGTGTGTGTGTGTGCTAAGCATGTTGTGTGTGTGTGTGCTAAGCGTGTTGTGTGTGTGCGTGTGCTAAGCATGGTGTGTGTGTGTGTGTGCTAAGCGTGGTGTGTGTGCTAAGCATGTTGTGTGTGTGTGCTAAGCGTGGTGTGTGTGTGCTAAGCATGTTGTGTGTGTGCGTGTGCTAAGCATGTTGTGTGTGTGTGTGCTAAGCGTGTTGTGTGTGTGTGTGCTAAGCGTGTTGTGTGTGTGTGTGTGCTAAGCGTGGTGTGTGTGTGTGTGCTAAGCATGTTGTGTGTGTGTGCTAAGAATGTTGTGTGTGTGCTAAGCATGTTGTGTGTGTGTGTGTGCTAAGCATGTTGTGTGTGTGTGTGTGCTAAGCATGTTGTGTGTGTGTGTGCTAAGCATGTTGTGTGTGTGTGTGTGTGCTAAGCATGTTGTGTGTGTGTGCTAAGCGTGTTGTGTGTGTGTGTGCTAAGCGTGTTGTGTGTGTGTGTGCTAAGCATGTTGTGTGTGTGTGTGTGCTAAGCATGTTGTGTGTGTGTGCTAAGCATGCTGTGTGTGTGTGTGCTAAGCATGTTGTGTGTGTGTGCTAAACGTGTTGTGTGTGTGTGTGCTAAGCGTGTTGTGTGTGTGTGTGCTAAGCATGTTGTGTGTGTGTGCTAAGCATGTTGTGTGTGTGTGCTAAGCATGTTGTGTGTGTGTGTGCTAAGCATGTTGTGTGTGTGTGTGCTAAGCATGTTGTGTGTGTGTGCTAAGCATGTTGTGTGTGTGTGCTAAGCATGTTGTGTGTGTGTGTGCTAAGCATGTTGTGTGTGTGTGTGTGCTAAGCTGGGTGACTTACCGCGGATTTCCGCGCATCGTCCATGGCCGCCTGCCTCGTCGCTGCTTCTCCGGTAAACTGAGAATAGAAATAGAACAGCAGACGGTGGTCGACATTGTTGTTGACATTGTTGTTGACATGGTTGTTGACATGGTTGTTGACATGGTTGTTGACATGGTTGTTGACATGGTTGTTGACATGGTTAGTAAGGTTGTTAACATTGTTGTTGACATCGTTGTTGACATCGTTGTTGACATGGTTGGTAAGGTTGTTAACATTGTTGTTGACATGGTTGTTGACATGGTTGTTAACTTGGTTGTTGACATCGTTGTTGACATCGTTGTTGACATGGTTGTTAACTTGTTTGTTGACATCGTTGTTGACATTGTTGTTGACATTGTTGTTGACATGGTTGTTGACATGGTTGTTGACATGGTTGTTGACATCGTTGTTGACATTGTTGTTGACATCGTTGTTGACATCGTTGTTGACATGGTTGTTGACATGGTTGGTAAGGTTGTTAACATTGTTGTTGACATGGTTGTTGACATGGTTGTTGACATGGTTGTTGACATTGTTGTTGACATGGTTGGTAAGGTTGTTAACATGGTTGTTGACATGGTTGTTGACATGGTTGTTGACATGGTTGGTAAGGTTGTTAACATTGTTGTTGACATGGTTGTTGACATCGTTGTTGACATGGTTGTTGACATCGTTGTTGACATGGTTGGTAAGGTTGTTAGCATTGTTGTTGACATGGTTGTTGACATCGTTGTTGACATGGTTGGTAAGGTTGTTAACATTGTTGTTGACATGGTTGTTGACATCGTTGTTGACATGGTTGTTGACATCGTTGACATGGTTGTTGACATAGATGACATGGTTGGTAAGGTTGTTGACATCGTTGTTCACATTGGTTGACATTGTTGTTGACATGGTTGTTGACATGGTTGACATGGTTGTTGACAATGTTGTTGACATGGTTGGTAAGGTTGTTGACATGGTTGTTGACATCGTTGTTGACATGGTTGTTGACATAGATGACATGGTTGGTAAGGTTGTTGACATCGTTGTTCACATTGGTTGACATTGTTGTTGACATGGTTGTTGACATGGATGTTGACATGGTTGTTGACATAGATAACATGGTTGGTAAGGTTGTTGACATGGTTGTTGACATCGTTGACATGGTTGTTGACATAGATGACATGGTTGGTAAGGTTGTTGACATGGTTGTTGACATGGTTGTTGACATCGTTGTTGACATGGTTGTTGACATAGATGACATGGTTGGTAAGGTTGTTGGCATGGTTGTTGACATGGTTGGTAAGGTTGTTGACATGGTTGTTGATATCGTTGTTGACATGGTTGTTGACATGGTTGTTGACATCGTTGGTGACATCGTTGTTGACATGGTTGTTGACATCGTTGGTGACATCGTTGTTGACATGGTTGTTGACATCGTTGTTGACATGGTTGTTGACTTGGTTGTTGACATGGTTGTTGACATGGTTGTTGACATGGTTGTTGACATCGTTGGTGACATCGTTGTTGACATGGTTGTTGACTTGGTTGTTGACATGGTTGTTGACATCGTTGTTGACATGGTTGTTGACATGGTTGTTGACATGGTTGGTGGTGGTAGTAGTGGTAGTAGCTGTTGGTGGTAGTAGTTGTGGTAGTAGTGGTGGTAGTTGGTGGTTGTGGTAGTTGTGGTAGTTGTTGGTGGTAGTAGTTGTGGTAGTAGTTGTGGTAGTAGTTGTGGTAGTAGTTGTGGTAGTAGTTGTGGTGGTAGTAGTTGTGGTAGTAGTGGTGGTAGTAGTAGTGGTAGTAGTTGTGGTAGTAGTTGTGGTAGTAGTAGTTGTGGTAGTAGTGGTGGTAGTAGCAGTGGTAGTAGCAGTGGTAGTAGTTGTGGTAGTAGTGGTGGTAGTAGTTGTGGTAGTAGTTGTGGTAGTAGTGGTGGTAGTAGTTGTGGTAGTAGCAGTGGTAGTAGCAGTGGTAGTAGTTGTGGTAGTAGTGGTGGTAGTAGTTGTGGTAGTAGTTGTGGTAGTAGTTGTGGTAGTAGTTGTGGTAGTAGTAGTAGTGGTAGTAGCAGTGGTAGTAGTAGTGGTAGTAGTGGTGGTAGTAGTTGTGGTAGTAGCAGTGGTAGTAGTTGTGGTAGTAGTGGTGGCAGTAGTTGTGGTAGTAGTAGTGGTAGTAGTAGTGGTAGTAGTTGTGGTAGTAGTTGTGGTAGTAGTGGTGGTAGTAGTTGTGGTAGTAGCAGTGGTAGTAGCAGTGGTAGTAGTAGTGGTAGTAGCAGTGGTAGTAGCAGTGGTAGTAGCAGTGGTAGTAGTAGTGGTAGTAGTGGTGGTAGTAGTTGTGGTAGTAGCAGTGGTAGTAGCAGTGGTAGTAGTAGTGGTAGTAGCAGTGGTAGTAGCAGTGGTAGTAGTAGTGGTAGTAGCAGTGGTAGTAGTAGTGGTAGTAGTGGTGGTAGTAGTTGTGGTAGTAGCAGTGGTAGTAGTTGTGGTAGTAGTTGTGGCAGTAGTTGTGGTAGTAGTGGTAGTAGTGGTGGTAGTAGTTGTGGTAGTTGTGGTAGTAGTGGTGGTAGTAGTAGTGGTAGTAGTTGTGGTGGTAGTTGTGGCAGTAGTTGTGGTAGTAGTGGTAGTAGTAGTGGTAGTAGTGGTGGTAGTAGTTGTGGTAGTTGTGGTAGTAGTGGTGGTAGTAGTAGTGGTAGTAGTAGTGGTAGTAGTTGTGGTAGTAGTTGTGGTAGTAGTGGTGGTAGTAGTAGTGGTAGTAGCAGTGGTAGTAGTTGTGGTAGTAGTTGTGGTAGTAGTTGGTGGTAGTAGTGGTAGTAGTTGTGGTAGTAGTTGTGGTAGTAGTTGTGGTAGTAGTGGTGGTAGTAGTTGTGGTAGTAGTTGTGGTAGTAGTAGTGGTAGTAGTTGTGGTAGTAGTTGTGGTAGTAGTAGTTGTGGTAGTAGTGGTGGTAGTAGTTGTGGTAGTAGTTGTGGTAGTAGTGGTGGTAGTAGTAGTGGTGGTAGTAGTGGTGGTAGTAGTTGTGGTAGTAGTTGTGGTAGTAGTAGTGGTAGTAGTTGTGGTAGTAGTTGTGGTAGTAGCAGTGGTAGTAGCAGTGGTAGTAGTAGTGGTAGTAGCAGTGGTAGTAGTAGTGGTAGTAGTGGTGGTAGTAGTTGTGGTAGTAGCAGTGGTAGTAGTTGTGGTAGTAGTTGTGGCAGTAGTTGTGGTAGTAGTGGTAGTAGTGGTGGTAGTAGTTGTGGTAGTTGTGGTAGTAGTGGTGGTAGTAGTAGTGGTAGTAGTTGTGGTGGTAGTTGTGGCAGTAGTTGTGGTAGTAGTGGTAGTAGTAGTGGTAGTAGTGGTGGTAGTAGTGGTGGTAGTAGTTGTGGTAGTAGTAGTGGTAGTAGTTGTGGTAGTTGTGGTAGTAGTGGTGGTAGTAGTAGTGGTAGTAGCAGTGGTAGTAGTTGTGGTAGTAGTTGGTGGTAGTAGTGGTAGTAGTAGTGGTAGTAGTTGTGGTAGTAGTTGGTGGTAGTAGTAGTGGTGGTAGTAGTGGTGGTAGTAGTTGTGGTAGTAGTTGTGGTAGTAGTAGTGGTAGTAGTTGTGGTAGTAGTTGTGGTAGTAGTAGTTGTGGTAGTAGTGGTAGTAGTTGTGGTAGTAGCAGTGGTAGTAGTTGTGGTAGTAGTGGTGGTAGTAGTTGTGGTAGTAGCAGTGGTAGTAGTTGTGGTAGTAGTTGTGGCAGTAGTTGTGGTAGTAGTGGTAGTAGTGGTGGTAGTAGTTGTGGTAGTTGTGGTAGTAGTTGTGGTAGTTGTGGTAGTAGTTGTAGTAGTTGGTGGTAGTAGTTGTGGTAGTAGTTGTAGTAGTTGGTGGTAGTAGTTGTGGTAGTAGTTGTGGTAGTAGTTGTGGTAGTAGTTGTGGTAGTAGTGGTAGTAGTAGTGGTAGTAGTTGTGGTAGTAGTTGTGGTAGTAGTTGTGGTAGTAGTTGTGGTAGTAGTTGTGGTAGTAGTAGTGGTAGTAGTGGTGGTAGTAGTTGTGGTAGTAGTTGTGGTAGTAGTTGTGGTAGTAGTTGTGGTAGTAGTGGTGGTAGTAGTTGTGGTAGTAGTGGTGGTAGTAGTTGTGGTAGTAGTTGTGGTAGTAGTTGTGGTAGTAGTTGTGGTGGTAGTAGTGGTAGTAGTTGTGGTAGTAGTTGTGGTAGTTGTGGTAGTAGTTGTGGTAGTTGTGGTAGTAGTTGTAGTAGTTGGTGGTAGTAGTTGTGGTAGTAGTTGTAGTAGTTGGTGGTAGTAGTTGTGGTAGTAGTTGTGGTAGTAGTTGTGGTAGTAGTTGTGGTAGTTGTGGTAGTAGTGGTGGTAGTAGTTGTGGTAGTTGGTGGTAGTAGTTGTGGTAGTAGTTGTGGTAGTAGTGGTGGTAGTAGTGGTGGTAGTAGTTGTGGTGGTAGTTGTGGTAGTAGTTGTGGTAGTAGTGGTGGTGGTTAGATCGTGTAAACACTCAGGGGAGAAAGTGTAACATTTAGGCGACTAATCTAATTAAGGATTTCATTTTAAGATTATTTACAGATAATCTACGGCTATTTTTAAGTCTTAACGAAGCCAAACCTTTAGCTGTATTAAGGAGAATTTTAACAATTTTCAAAGATAATTTAAAGGATAATTTAAATAGTGTTTAAAGAACATTTTCTGATAATTGAAGGATATTTTTTAAGTCTTAAAGAAGCCAAACCTTTAGCTTTATAAAGGATAATTTAAAAGGAAATGTTAAGAAAATTAAAATATAATTTACGGCTAATAAAAAGATAATAAAAAGATAATTAATGGATAACTTAAAATAAAAAGATAATTTAAAGAAAGTTTTAAGATAATTTCACGATATTTAAAGTCTTAACGAAGCCAAACCTTTAGCGTTGTCCCGGCCGCTTCCGGTTTAATGCCGTCGCCGTGGCAACGCGCAGTCACGTGGCGCCAGCGGCGCTTCCGATTGGTGGAGAGAGTCCCGTTGTATATGGTAGTTGGGATAAACACCGGCCGCCAGGCGCCCAGCGTTTTGATTCGCTAGTTAGGATAAGCGTCGGGGATTTTTTAAAAAAAGTCGTGCATGGCTCGTGAGTTTTAATGTCAATATTAGTTCCTTTATTAAGTGTTTAATTTTTTTTTCTTTAAGATAATGTAAATAAAACATCCTTTATTAAGTGTTTAATTAGTTTTTCCTTTAAGATAATGTAAATAAAAACATTCTTTATTAAGTGTTTAATTTTTTTCTTTAAGATAATGTAAATAAAACATCCTTTATTAAGTGTTTAATTTTCTTTTATTTAAGATAATGTAAATAAAACATTCTTTATTAAGTGTTTAATTTTTTTTTTCTTTAAGATAATGTAAATAAAACATACTTTATTAAGTGTTAATTTTTATTTATTTATTTAAGATAATGTAAATAAAACATCCTTTATTAAGTGTTTAATTTTCTTTTCTTTAAGATAATGTAGATAAAACATCCTTTATTAAGTGTTAAAAAAATGTTTCTTTAAGATAATGTAAATAAAACATCCTTTATTAAGTGTTAAATTTTTTTTCTTTAAGATAATGTAAATAAAACATCCTTTATTAAGTGTTTACTTTTATTTTCTTCAAGAGAATGTAAATAAAACATCCTTTATTAAGTGTTTAATTTTTTTTTCTTTAAGATAATGTACATATAACATCTTCTTGGTTATTTCGGTAAAGTCACGTAGAAGGGAAATAATAAAATAATAAAAATAAAACATAATAAAATACAATTCTCACGACGTTTCGGCCACAACGCAAGCAGCCGTCCTCAGGTGAAGAACAGGTCTGTCGGAAAGACAGCGTCTGAATGAGCACCACCATGCTTGGCAGCGTTTATACTTAAATATATACTTAAATATACGCTGCCAAGCTTAGTGGTGTTCAGAAGAACAGGGCTGTCGGAAAGACAGCGTCTGAATGAGCACCACCAGGCTTGGCAGCGTATATTTAAGCTGCTGGGTTGGAGGGGGAAGAAGGGCGCCTTGACAAAGGAATTTGCATATCAAGAGGAATTTAGCATATTTATGGGAAATACAGATATGGGATTAGTACTACTTGTGAAATGCGTAGGAGGTGGGCGGGGGGTTTAAAGTCATATTATGCCCGTGCATGATGCAGGATTAGCAGCATCAAAGGGAGGGGATAGGGTTAGCATTAATAAAGGGAAGGAATGTTAATAGTATGTAGCTGCAGTAACTAAACAACCACGTAAAACAACTAAAGTATAAACTGCATCAGTATCATCAGTATACTAAATATAATAAACTAATATACTAAATATAATAAACTAATATACTAAATATAATAAACTAATATACTAAATATACTCTCCAATAAGCTGAGCTACTAACAGTAAGTAATACATTACAATTCTACGTCGCAAAAAAATCTAATATGCTTCCAGCTAAACTTTATTCTCTTACATCACACGAGTCTACACCGTACTATATACTGCCATAGACAAACTCAACATTAAATTATATACTGCATTACTATACACCACCCTATACCTTCGACTATGCATTGTATTAGTCTACCCACCCTACTGTATACCACACTGCTGTATCTTCTTGGTTTTTTCGGTAAAGTCACGTAGAAGGGAAGTAATAAAATAATAAAAATAAAACATAATAAAATGAAACAATTCTCACGACGTTTCGGCCACAACGATAATGTAAATAAAACATCCTTTATTAAGTAGCCGTCCTGAGGACGGCTGCTTGCGTTGTGGCCGCAACGTCGTGAGAATTGTTTCATTTTATTATGTTTTATTTTTATTATTTTATTACTTCCCTTCTACGTGACTTTACCGAAAAAACCAAGAAGATGAATCCCTGCTGCAGTCACGAAAGCTTTAAATCGACACACTGCTGTATATTCACTATACCAGGGGTCGGCAACCAAAATAACAAGAAGAGCCATTTCTTTCCAATTCGGTACAAAATTCAGTATTTCAAGAGCCGCAATGCATCTATGTACATACTGTACATATTGTCAAGAAGCAGCCCGCAAAGAGCCGCATGCGGCTCCGGAGCCGTAGGTTGCCGACCCCTGCACTATACAATTACGATGCTATATATTACCTTATACATTATATTAAACATTACACTTTTATACTATTTATTATTATACAATCCGCTATACACTATACCATTGACCGTCGCGTGAAAGGTACTAAGAGGAAGCAACGAAATATGTCAATGGGAGAGTGGCGGTGGGAGACCTGCAGCGGAGCTAAGAATCCATTCCCTGCGGAGAACACAAGGTACACAGTCAATGCCAGTGAGTGGAACGCGGTCTGAAAGTCACCGTAAACGTGAACACAATCAGTTAAGATCCGAAATGGATGATTACGTCCTTCCAATGATTGCTGAGCCAGAATCCA
>NW_027614340.1:37500-157500 GCF_965212315.1 Lampetra planeri | reverse complement strand
GTGTGTCTGTGGTGTGTGTGTGTAGTGTGTGTAGTGTGTGTGTGTAGTGTGTGGTGTGCGTGTAGAGTAGTGTGTGTGTATAGTGTGTGTGTAGAGTGTGTAGTGTAGTGTGTGTGTAGTGTGTGTGTAGTGTAGTGTGTGTGTAGTGTGTGTGTGTAGTGTGTGTAGTGTGTGTGTGTAGTGTGTGTGTAGTGTGTGTAGTGTGTGTAGTGTGTGTAGTGTGTGAAGTGTGTGTAGTGTGTGTAGTGTGTGAAGTGTGTGAAGTGTGTGTGTAGTGTGTGTAGTGTGTGAAGTGTGTGTGTAGTGTGTGTGTAGTGTAGTGTGTGTGTGTAGTGTGTGTGTAGTGTGTAGTGTTTGCAGTGTGTGTGTAGTGTGTGTGTAGTGTGTGTGTGTAGTGTGTGTGTAGTGTGTGTGTAGTGTTTGCAGTGTGTGTGTAGTGTTTGTGTAGTATGGATAGTGTGTGTGTAGTGTGTGTGTAGTGTGTGTGTGTGTTGTATGGATAGGGTGTGTGTGTAGTGTGTGTGTGTAGTGTGTGTAGTGTGTGTGTAGTGTGTGTGTGTAGTGTGTATAGTGTGTGTAGAGTAGTGTGTGTAGTGTGTGTGTAGTGTATGTAGTGTGTGTGTAGTGTGTGTGTAGTGTGTGTGTAGTGTGTGTGTGGGTTGTATGGATAGGGTGTGTGTAGCGTGTGTGTAATGTGTGTGTGTGTAGTGTGTGTAGTGTGTGTGTAGTGTGTGTGTGTAGTGTGTATAGTGTGTGTAGAGTAGTGTGTGTAGTGTGTGTGTAGTGTATGTAGTGTGTGTGTAGTGTGTGTGTAGTGTGTGTGTAGTGTGTGTGTGTTGTATGGATAGGGTGTGTGTAGTGTGTGTGTAGTGTGTGTGTGTAGTGTGTGTAGTGTGTGTGTAGTGTGTGTGTGTAGTGTGTATAGTGTGTGTAGAGTAGTGTGTGTAGTGTGTGTGTAGTGTATGTAGTGTGTGTGTAGTGTGTGTGTAGTGTGTGTGTAGTGTGTGTGTAGTGTGTGTGTGTGTTGTATGGATAGGGTGTGTGTAGTGTGTGTGTGTAGTGTGTGTGTAGTGTGTGTAGTGTGTGTGAGTAGTGTGTATAGTGTGTGTAGAGTAGTGTATGTAGTGTGTGTGTAGTGTATGTGTAGTGTGTGTAGTGTAGTGTATGTAGTGTGTGTGTAGTGTATGTGTAGTGTGTGTGTAGTGTATGTAGTGTGTGTGTAGTGTATGTGTAGTGTGTGTAGTGTAGTGTGTGTAGTGTGTGTGTGTAGTGTGTGTAGTGTATAGTGTGTGTGTAGTGTGTGTGTGTAGTGTGTGTAGTGTGGTGTGTGTGTAGTGTGTATGTAGTGTAGTGTGTGGTGTGTGTGTGTGTGTAGTGTGTGTAGTGTAGTGTGTGTGTAGTGTGTAGTGTAGTGCGTGTGTAGTGTGTGTGCGTAGTGTATGTAGTGTGTGTGTAGTGTTTATAGTGTGTGTAGTGTGTGTGTAGTGTGTGTAGTGTGTATAGTGTGTGTGTGCAGTGTGTATAGTGTGTGTATAATGTGTGTAGTGTGTGTGTGTGTATAGTGTGTGTAGTGTGTATAGTGTGTGTATAATGTGTGTAGTGTGTGTGTGTGTATAGTGTGTGTATAGTGTGTGTATAATGTGTGTAGTGTGTGTGTGTGTATAGTGTGTGTGTAGTGTGTGTGTATAGTGTGTGTAGTGTGTATAGTGTGTAGCAAGGCGGTAGCTATGGAGTCAACATTAGGGGGGACCAAATCTTCAGGGGGTCTGGGGGTCCCCCCCTTGAAAAAAATCTGAATTTGAAAACTAATTTCCGGCCTAAAATATTTAAAAAGTTCACTTACACATGGGATGGAATTTTTATTTATTTTTACAATAATGTCTAATAGTGTATTGTATTACATTTCAGTTTTTTTTCTTTTTTACCTTTTCCTGTTTCATTGTATGTAATGGCAGAGATTAGGGATTCATAAAGTACAGCCATAACCACATTCATACAAAGAGAAATCTATTTTATAGCAATATATTAGAGGGGGACATTTTGAGCATATTTGAATATTGGGATGTGTCCCCCCCGATATATATTAGAATTACGGCCTTGGTGTGTCGTATGTGTAATGTGTGTGTAGTATGGATAGTGTGTGGGTGTGTGTAGTGTGTGTGTAGCATGGATAGTGTGTGGGTGTGTGTAGTGTGTGTAGTGTGTGTGTAGTATGTGTAGTGTGCAGTGTGTGTAGTGTGTATAGTGTGTGTATAGTGTGTGTATAGTGTGTGTGTAGTATGTATAGTGTGTGTAGTATGTATAGTGTGTGTAGTATGGATAGTGTGTGTAGTATGTATAGTGTGTGTAGTATGGATAGTGTGTGTGTAGTATGTATAGTGTGTGTAGTATGGATAGTGTGTGTAGTGTGTGTAGTGTGTGTAGTGTGTATAGTGTGTGTGTAGTATGGATAGTGTGTGGGTGTGTGTAGTGTGTGTAGTATGTATAGTGTGTGTGTAGTGTGTGTAGTGTGTGTATAGTGTGTGTGTAGTGTGTGTAGTGTGTGTGTAGTGTGTATAGTGTGTGTATAGTGTGTGTATAGTGTGTGTAGTGTGTGTGTAGTGTGTATAGTGTGTACTTTCTAAATAGCGTGTAAGTGTGTATGTTAAACGTCTTCATCAATGTACGTAGTCAGCCGTGCTCATCGTGCTAATCGTGCTCATCGTGCTCATCGTGCTCATCGTGCTCATCGTGCTCATCGTGCTCATCGTGCTCATCGTGCTCATCGTGCTCATCGTGCTAATCGTGCTCATCGTGCTCATCGTGCTCATCGTGCTCATCGTGCTCATCGTGCTCATCGTGCTCATCGTGCTAATCGTGCTAATCGTGCTCATCGTGCTCATCGTGCTAATCGTGCTCATCGTGCTAATCGTGCTAATCGTGCTCATCGTGCTAATCGTGCTAATCGTGCTCATCGTGCTCATCGTGCTCATCGTGCTCATCGTGCTCATCGTGCTCATCGTGCTAATCGTGCTCATCGTGCTCATCGTGCTAATCGTGCTAATCGTGCTCATCGTGCTAATCGTGCTCATCGTGCTCATCGTGCTAATCGTGCTAATCGTGCTAATCGTGCTCATCGTGCTCATCGTGCTAATCGTGCTCATCGTGCTAATCGTGCTCATCGTGCTCATCGTGCTAATCGTGCTCATCGTGCTCATCGTGCTAATCGTGCTAATCGTGCTAATCGTGCTCATCGTGCTAATCGTGCTCATCGTGCTAATTGTGCTAATCGTGCTCATCGTGCTAATCGTGCTCATCGTGCTAATCGTGCTCATCGTGCTAATCGTGCTCATCGTGCTCATCGTGCTAATCGTGCTCATCGTGCTAATCGTGCTAATCGTGCTCATCGTGCTAATCGTGCTCATCGTGCTCATCGTGCTCATCGTGCTCATCGTGCTAATCGTGCTAATCGTGCTCATCGTGCTAATCGTGCTCATCGTGCTCATCGTGCTCATCGTGCTCATCGTGCTCATCGTGCTAATCGTGCTAATCGTGCTCATCGTGCTCATCGTGCTCATCGTGCTCATCGTGCTAATCGTGCTAATCGTGCTCATCGTGCTAATCGTGCTAATCGTGCTAATCGTGCTCATCGTGCTAATCGTGCTCATCGTGCTCATCGTGCTCATCGTGCTCATCGTGCTCATCGTGCTAATCGTGCTTATCGTGCTCATCGTGCTAATCGTGCTCATCGTGCTCATCGTGCTCATCGTGCTCATCGTGCTAATCGTGCTAATCGTGCTCATCGTGCTCATCGTGCTAATCGTGCTAATCGTGCTCATCGTGCTAATCGTGCTCATCGTGCTCATCGTGCTAATCGTGCTAATCGTGCTAATCGTGCTCATCGTGCTCATCGTGCTAATCGTGCTCATCGTGCTAATCGTGCTCATCGTGCTCATCGTGCTAATCGTGCTCATCGTGCTCATCGTGCTAATCGTGCTAATCGTGCTCATCGTGCTAATCGTGCTCATCGTGCTCATCGTGCTAATCGTGCTCATCGTGCTCATCGTGCTAATCGTGCTCATCGTGCTCATCGTGCTAATCGTGCTCATCGTGCTAATCGTGCTAATCGTGCTCATCGTGCTCATCGTGCTAATCGTGCTAATCGTGCTCATCGTGCTAATCGTGCTAATCGTGCTAATCGTGCTCATCGTGCTCATCGTGCTCATCGTGCTCATCGTGCCCATCGTGCTCATCGTGCTCATCGTGCTCATCGTGCTAATCGTGCTCATCGTGCTCATCGTGCTAATCGTGCTAATCGTGCTCATCGTGCTCATCGTGCTAATCGTGCTCATCGTGCTAATCGTGCTCATCGTGCTCATCGTGCTAATCGTGCTCATCGTGCTCATCGTGCTCATCGTGCTAATCGTGCTCATCGTGCTAATCGTGCTCATCGTGCTCATCGTGCTAATCGTGCTAATCGTGCTAATCGTGCTCATCGTGCTAATCGTGCTCATCGTGCTCATCGTGCTAATCGTGCTCATCGTGCTCATCGTGCTAATCGTGCTCATCGTGCTAATCGTGCTCATCGTGCTAATCGTGCTCATCGTGCTAATCGTGCTCATCGTGCTCATCGTGCTAATCGTGCTAATCGTGCTAATCGTGCTCATCGTGCTCATCGTGCTAATCGTGCTCATCGTGCTAATCGTGCTCATCGTGCTCATCGTGCTAATCGTGCTCATCGTGCTAATCGTGCTCATCGTGCTCATCGTGCTCATCGTGCTAATCGTGCTAATCGTGCTCATCGTGCTCATCGTGCTAATCGTGCTAATCGTGCTCATCGTGCTAATCGTGCTCATCGTGCTAATCGTGCTCATCGTGCTCATCGTGCTAATCGTGCTCATCGTGCTAATCGTGCTAATCGTGCTCATCGTGCTAATCGTGCTCATCGTGCTCATCGTGCTCATCGTGCTAATCGTGCTAATCGTGCTCATCGTGCTCATCGTGCTAATCGTGCTAATCGTGCTCATCGTGCTAATCGTGCTCATCGTGCTAATCGTGCTAATCGTGCTAATCGTGCTCATCGTGCTCATCGTGCTCATCGTGCTAATCGTGCTAATCGTGCTCATCGTGCTAATCGTGCTAATCGTGCTAATCGTGCTCATCGTGCTCATCGTGCTAATCGTGCTCATCGTGCTAATCGTGCTCATCGTGCTAATCGTGCTAATCGTGCTCATCGTGCTCATCGTGCTAATCGTGCTCATCGTGCTAATCGTGCTCATCGTGCTCATCGTGCTAATCGTGCTCATCGTGCTCATCGTGCTAATCGTGCTAATCGTGCTAATCGTGCTCATCGTGCTAATCGTGCTAATCGTGCTAATCGTGCTCATCGTGCTCATCGTGCTCATCGTGCTAATCGTGCTCATCGTGCTCATCGTGCTCATCGTGCTCATCGTGCTAATCGTGCTCATCGTGCTAATAGTGCTCATCGTGTTCATCGTGCTAATCGTGCTCATCGTGCTAATCGTGCTCATCGTGCTAATCGTGCTCATCGTGCTCATCGTGCTAATCGTGCTAATCGTGCTCATCGTGCTCATCGTGCTAATCGTGCTAATCGTGCTCATCGTGCTAATCGTGCTCATCGTGCTAATCGTGCTCATCGTGCTCATCGTGCTAATCGTGCTCATCGTGCTCATCGTGCTAATCGTGCTAATCGTGCTAATCGTACTAATCGTGCTAATCGTGCTCATCGTGCTAATCGTGCTAATCGTGCTCATCGTGCTCATCGTGCTAATCGTGCTAATCGTGCTCATCGTACTAATCGTGCTAATCGTGCTAATCGTGCTCATCGTGCTAATCGTGCTAATCGTGCTAATCGTGCTAATCGTGCTAATCGTGCTAATCGTGCTAATCGTACTCATCGTGCTCATCGTGCTAATCGTGCTCATCGTGCTCATCGTGCTAATCGTGCTAATCGTGCTCATCGTGCTCATCGTGCTCATCGTGCTCATCGTGCTAATCGTGCTCATCGTGCTAATCGTGCTCATCGTGCTCATCGTGCTAATCGTGCTAATCGTGCTAATCGTGCTCATCGTGCTCATCGTGCTAATCGTGCTCATCGTGCTCATCGTGCTAATCGTGCTCATCGTGCTCATCGTGCTAATCGTGCTCATCGTGCTCATCGTGCTAATCGTGCTCATCGTGCTAATCGTGCTCATCGTGCTCATCGTGCTAATCGTGCTCATTGTGCTCATCGTGCTAATCGTGCTCATCGTGCTAATCGTGCTAATCGTGCTCATCGTGCTAATCGTGCTCATCGTGCTAATCGTGCTCATTGTGCTAATCGTGCTAATCGTGCTCATCGTGCTAATCGTGCTCATCGTGCTAATCGTGCTCATCGTGCTAATCGTGCTCATCGTGCTCATCGTGCTCATCGTGCTAATCGTGCTCATCGTGCTAATCGTGCTCATCGTGCTCATCGTACTAATCGTGCTCATCGTGCTAATCGTGCTAATCGTGCTCATCGTGCTCATCGTGCTCATCGTGCTAATCGTGCTCATCGTGCTCATCGTGCTCATCGTGCTCATCGTGCTCATCGTGCTCATCGTGCTAATCGTGCTCATCGTGCTAATCGTGCTCATCGTGCTAATCGTGCTCATCGTGCTCATCGTGCTAATCGTGCTCATCGTGCTAATCGTGCTCATCGTGCTCATCGTGCTCATCGTGCTCATCGTGCTCATCGTGCTCATCGTGCTAATCGTGCTAATCGTGCTCATCGTGCTCATCGTGCTAATCGTGCTCATCGTGCTCATCGTGCTCATCGTGCTAATCGTTCTCATCGTGCTCATCGTGCTCATCGTGCTCATCGTGCTCATCGTGCTCATCGTGCTAATCGTACTAATCGTGCTCATCGTGCTCATCGTGCTCATCGTGCTCATCGTGCTAATCGTGCTAATCGTGCTCATCGTGCTCATCGTGCTCATCGTGCTCATCGTGCTCATCGTGCTCATCGTACTAATCGTGCTCATCGTGCTCATCGTGCTCATCGTGCTAATCGTGCTCATCGTGCTCATCGTGCTCATCGTGCTCATCGTGCTCATCGTGCTAATCGTGCTCATCGTGCTCATCGTGCTCATCGTGCTCATCGTGCTCATCGTGCTCATCGTGCTAATCGTGCTAATCGTGCTAATCGTGCTCATCGTGCTCATCGTGCTCATCGTGCTCATCGTGCTCATCGTGCTCATCGTGCTCATCGTGCTAATCGTGTTCATCGTGCTCATCGTGCTAATCGTGCTCATCGTGCTAATCGTGCTAATCGTGCTCATCGTGCTAATCGTGCTCATCGTGCTAATCGTGCTAATCGTGCTCATCGTGCTAATCGTGCTCATCGTGCTAATCGTGCTAATCGTGCTCATCGTGCTCATCGTGCTCATCGTGCAAATCGTGCTAATCGTGCTAATCGTGCTCATCGTGCTAATCGTGCTAATCGTGCTAATCGTGCTCATCGTGCTAATCGTGCTCATCGTGCTAATCGTGCTCATCGTGCTCATCGTGCTAATCGTGCTCATCGTGCTCATCGTGCTCATCGTGCTAATCGTGCTCATCGTGCTAATCGTGCTAATCGTGCTAATCGTGCTAATCGTGCTCATCGTGCTAATCGTGCTCATCGTGCTCATCGTGCTCATCGTGCTAATCGTGCTCATCGTGCTAATCGTGCTAATCGTGCTCATCGTGCTAATCGTGCTCATCGTGCTAATCGTGCTAATCGTGCTCATCGTGCTCATCGTGCTCATCGTGCTCATCGTGCTCATCGTGCTAATCGTGCTCATCGTGCTAATCGTGCTCATCGTGCTCATCGTGCTAATCGTGCTCATCGTGCTCATCGTGCTCATCGTGCTAATCGTGCTCATCGTGCTAATCGTGCTAATCGTGCTCATCGTGCTAATCGTGCTCATCGTGCTAATCGTGCTAATCGTGCTCATCGTGCTCATCGTGCTCATCGTGCTCATCGTGCTAATCGTGCTAATCGTGCTCATCGTGCTAATCGTGCTCATCGTGCTCATCGTGCTCATCGTGCTAATCGTGCTCATCGTGCTAATCGTGCTCATCGTGCTAATCGTGCTCATCGTGCTAATCGTGCTCATCGTGCTAATCGTGCTCATCCTGCTCATCGTGCTCATCGTGCTAATCGTGCTCATCGTGCTAATCGTGCTAATCGTGCTCATCGTGCTAATCGTGCTCATCGTGCTAATCGTGCTAATCGTGCTCATCGTGCTAATCGTGCTCATCGTGCTAATCGTGCTCATCGTGCTAATCGTGCTCATCGTGCTCATCGTGCTCATCGTGCTAATCGTGCTCATCGTGCTAATCGTGCTCATCGTGCTAATCGTGCTAATCGTGCTAATCGTGCTCATCGTGCTAATCGTGCTAATCGTGCTAATCGTGCTCATCGTGCTAATCGTGCTCATCGTGCTAATCGTGCTCATCGTGCTAATCGTGCTCATCGTGCTAATCGTGCTCATCGTGCTAATCGTGCTCATCGTGCTAATCGTGCTAATCGTGCTAATCGTGCTAATCGTGCTAATCGTGCTCATCGTGCTAATCGTGCTCATCGTGCTAATCGTGCTCATCGTGCTAATCGTGCTCATCGTGCTAATCGTGCTAATCGTGCTAATCGTGCTCATCGTACTAATCGTGCTCATCGTGCTAATCGTGCTCATCGTGCTAATCGTGCTAATCGTGCTCATCGTGCTCATCGTGCTCATCGTGCTAATCGTACTAATCGTGCTCATCGTGCTCATCGTGCTCATCGTGCTAATCGTGCTAATCGTGCTAATCGTGCTCATCGTGCTAATCGTGCTCATCGTGCTAATCGTGCTAATTGTGCTCATTGTACTAATCGTGCTCATCGTGCTAATCGTGCTCATCGTGCTAATCGTACTAATCGTGCTCATCGTGCTCATCGTGCTCATCGTGCTAATCGTGCTCATCGTGCTAATCGTGCTCATCGTGCTCATCGTGCTCATCGTGCTAATCGTGCTAATCGTGCTAATCGTGCTCATCGTGCTCATCGTGCTCATCGTGCTAATCGTGCTAATCGTGCTAATCGTGCTAATCGTGCTAATCGTGCTCATCGTGCTAATCGTGCTAATCGTGCTCATCGTGCTAATCGTGCTCATCGTGCTAATCGTGCTCATCGTGCTCATCGTGCTAATCGTGCTAATCGTGCTAATCGTGCTCATCGTGCTCATCGTGCTCATCGTGCTAATCGTGCTAATCGTGCTAATCGTGCTCATCGTGCTCATCGTGCTCATCGTGCTCATCGTGCTAATCGTGCTAATCGTGCTCATCGTGCTAATCGTGCTAATCGTGCTCATCGTGCTCATCGTGCTCATCGTGCTAATCGTGCTAATCGTGCTCATCGTGCTAATCGTGCTAATCGTGCTAATCGTGCTCATCGTGCTCATCGTGCTAATCGTGCTAATCGTGCTAATCGTGCTCATCGTGCTAATCGTGCTCATCGTGCTCATCGTGCTCATCGTACTAATCGTGCTAATCGTGCTCATCGTGCTAATCGTGCTCATCGTGCTCATCGTGCTCATCGTGCTCATCGTGCTAATCGTGCTCATCGTGCTCATCGTGCTCATCGTGCTAATCGTGCTAATCGTGCTAATCGTGCTCATCGTGCTAATCGTGCTCATCGTGCTAATCGTGCTCATCGTGCTCATCGTGCTCATCGTGCTAATCGTGCTCATCGTGCTCATCGTGCTAATCGTGCTCATCGTGCTAATCGTGCTCATCGTGCTCATCGTGCTCATCGTGCTAATCGTGCTCATCGTGCTCATCGTGCTCATCGTGCTCATCGTGCTCATCGTGCTCATCGTGCTCATCGTGCTCATCGGAGGTGCGGGGGAAGGACTACAAATTAAACACAGCAGCAGCAGCAGCAGCAGTTCTGGAGAAATGAGTTTGTTAATCTCGATGATGTTGATGTAAAAGTGCAGTACAGCTCCCAAGGGCTTCCCAATATCGGTTAGGGAAGAACGTTCCAGACGGCCCCAGAAGCAGCGTCTCAAAGCGACGCGCGATGATGATGATGCGGCAGAGGTCGCAAACGGGTTTTGATTCCATTTTTCGATTTAAAGCTTTCGTGACTGCAGGGATTCATCTTCTTGGCTCTTTCGGTAAAGTCACGTAGAAGGGAAGTAATAAAATAATTTACCGAAAGAACCAAGAATGTGTTTTGATTCCTTACCCGTACCCTACCCGGCCGGGTACGGGTAGGGTACGGGTATCGGGTACCCGATTGCGACCTCTGGGATGAAGCCACGTTGCAGGCGCGGGTGGGTTGATTCTAGGAACTTGAATTGTGAGAAGAGACAAGACGTTGGGAAATGAGTGACACCCGGTGACTCACCAGTGACTCACGGCCTACCCGTACCCGTACCCGGCCGCACCAGGGTCGCAAACGGGTACCCGTACCCGGCCGGGTACGGGTAGCCGGGTATCGGGTAGGGTACGGGTATCGGGTACCCGATTGCGGCCTCTGTGATGCGGTGACCGTCCGTCTCTGTCCGATGGCCGGCCAGAAGTCGTGACCGCGTTTTAGCATCAGTGAGGCATTGCCGTTCAATTGCGTCAAATCACTTTGCGTGTTACGAGTGCGACCTCGTGTGACGCTGGATTAACGTTCGGCCAAACGGAAGCCAAATCAGCCGGGCGAGCGCTGGTTGGACATGTAAATCTCTCTTGCCAGACGTCCTGTAGAGTTAGCGAGTTGTTGCATTCATGGAGACTTTGTCGATGCGCTACTACGGTGCCAAGGGTGAGAGTTGGACAACCACCAAGGAAGACGTGAACTACTCCCTGCCAACCCTCGGCAACAACTGCCTGAGGAAACGTACTCTGTGTGGTTCCATTGGAACCTCATTTGCCAGTAAAAAAAATATGATAATTGGGTTTTTACCTTTTTATCTGGCAACAAAACTGACGCATTTTTTTTACAAGGAGTCATGTTTGCATAGACCACAATACCTGCAGTCAAAATGCAAACAAAAAACACAACTCTGATAATGTATGCACTGTCCTTGAAGTTGATTGGTCCACACCCGAGACAGCTTTCCTTAGAGCCTAGTCTCACATGTTTTTTTTTGCATTATGACTGCAGGTATTGTGGTCTATGCAAACATGACTTCTTGTAAAAAAAAAGGTGTCAGTTTTGTTGCCAGATAGAAGGGTAAAAAACCAATGATCTTTGTGGTTCGTTCGGTAACGTCACGTAGGTGAAAAAAAATTGAAATAAAAAATAAATGTAATTAAATGAATTCACGACGTTTCGATTGCAACACAAGCAATCATCATCAGGTGTTCATAATCACAGCAATAAATCTTTTTCATAAAGTGGGAGAAATGCCGGGGCTAAGTATTTATATTTTTTATTTTTATTTTATAACTACATGACTTCATCTTCTTGGTTCTTTCGGTAAAGTCACGTAGAAGGGAAATAATAAAATAATAAAATAAAACATTATAAAACAATTCTCACGACGTTTCGGCCACAACGCAAGCAGCCGTCCTCAGGTGAAGAACAGGTCTGTCGGAAAGACAGCGTCTGAATTGTATTTTATTATGTTTTATTTTCATTATTTTATTATTTCACTTCTACGTGACTTTGTATTTTATTATGTTTTATTTTTATTATTTTATTATTTCACTTCTACGTGACTTTGTATTTTATTATGTTTTATTTTTATTATTTTATTATTTCCCTTCTACGTGACTTTGTATCTTATTATGTTTTATTTTTATTATTTTATTATTTCACTTCTACGTGACTTTGTATTTTATTATGTTTTATTTTTATTATTTCATTATTTCCCTTCTACGTGACTTTACCGAAAGAACCAAGAAGATGAATCCCTGCTGCAGTCACGAAAGCTTTAAATCGAAAAATAATAATGCAATTCATCTTCTTGGTTCTTTCGGTAAAAGTGACGTAGAAGGGAAATAATAAAAATAAAACATAATACAATACAATTCTCACGACGTTTCGGCCACAACGCAAGCAGCCGTCCTCAGGTGAAGAACAGGTCTGTCGGAAAGACAGCGTCTGAATGTTTTATTTTTATTATTTTATTACTTCCCTTCTACGTGACTTTACCGAAAGAACCAAGAAGTTGAATCCCTGCTGCAGTCACTAAAACTTCAAATCGAGAATTCCTGATGAAAATCTGTCGCGTCTTCTGGCCTAACAAGATTTCAAAGCGGGACCCGTACGTCGAGACCCATTCAAGATGCGTGACGCGGGGGGACATGATACCCCAGTGCCCAGAGGTGGGACAAAGTCATTGTTATGCAAGTCCAAGTCGAGTCGCAAGTCATCAAATTCATGACTCGAGTCTGACTCGAGTCCAAGTCACATGACTCGAGTCCACATCTCATAGGTGGGACAAAGTCATTGTTATGCAAGTCCAAGTCGAGTCGCAAGTCATCAAATTCATGACTCGAGTCTGACTCGAGTCCAAGTCACATGACTCGAGTCCACATCTCATAGGTGGGACAAAGTCATTGTTATGCAAGTCCAAGTCGAGTCGCAAGTCATCAAATTCATGACTCGAGTCTGACTCGAGTCCAAGTCACATGACTCGAGTCCACATCAGTCATAGGTGGGACAAAGTCATTGTTATGCAAGTCCAAGTCGAGTCGCAAGTCATCAAATTCATGACTCGAGTCTGACTCGAGTCCAAGTCACATGACTCGAGTCCACATCTCATAGGTGGGACAAAGTCATTGTTATGCAAGTCCAAGTCGAGTCGCAAGTCATCAAATTCATGACTCGAGTCTGACTCGAGTCCAAGTCACATGACTCGAGTCCACATCTCATAGGTGGGACAAAGTCATTGTTATGCAAGTCCAAGTCGAGTCGCAAGTCATCAAATTCATGACTCGAGTCTGACTCGAGTCCAAGTCACATGACTCGAGTCCACATCTCATAGGTGGGACAAAGTCATTGTTATGCAAGTCCAAGTCGAGTCGCAAGTCATCAAATTCATGACTCGAGTCTGACTCGAGTCCAAGTCACATGACTCGAGTCCACATCAGTCATAGGTGGGACAAAGTCATTGTTATGCAAGTCCAAGTCGAGTCGCAAGTCATCAAATTCATGACTCGAGTCTGACTCGAGTCCAAGTCACATGACTCGAGTCCACATCTCATAGGTGGGACAAAGTCATTGTTATGCAAGTCCAAGTCGAGTCGCAAGTCATCAAATTCATGACTCGAGTCTGACTCGAGTCCAAGTCACATGACTCGAGTCCACATCTCATAGGTGGGACAAAGTCATTGTTATGCAAGTCCAAGTCGAGCCGCAAGTCATCAAATTCATGACTCGAGTCTGACTCGAGTCCAAGTCACATGACTCGAGTCCACATCTCATAGGTGGGACAAAGTCATTGTTATGCAAGTCCAAGTCGAGTCGCAAGTCATCAAATTCATGACTCGAGTCTGACTCGAGTCCAAGTCACATGACTCGAGTCCACATCTCATAGGTGGGACAAAGTCATTGTTATGCAAGTCCAAGTCGAGTCGCAAGTCATCAAATTCATGACTCGAGTCTGACTCGAGTCCAAGTCACATGACTCGAGTCCACATCTCAGAGGTGGGACAAAGTCATTGTTATGCAAGTCCAAGTCGAGTCGCAAGTCATCAAATTCATGACTCGAGTCTGACTCGAGTCCAAGTCACATGACTCGAGTCCACATCTCAGAGGTGGGACAAAGTCATTGTTATGCAAGTCCAAGTCGAGTCGCAAGTCATCAAATTCATGACTCGAGTCTGACTCGAGTCCAAGTCACATGACTCGAGTCCACACCTCTGCCAGTGCCCATAACCCCATGGACGCCCAACCTTGACCGTAGCCCGCCCGATGGGAAACCCGTCTCACGGCCGACGGTCGTCGAAGGCGGCCGAGAGACGGCAGTAAAAATATAATTAAAATTAATTAAAAGTAAAAAATAAATAAATTAATAAAAGTAAAAAAAAATTAAATTAATAAAAGTAAAATAAAAATAAAATAAAAATATTTTATTTTTTATTTTACTTTCATTCATTTTAATTTAATTACTCTTAGGTTTTTTTTCGGTAAAGTCACGTAGATAAAAAAAATGTAAAATTAAAATTAATGAAATAAAACTAAAATTATTTTTTTTGAATTAAAATTAATGAAAGTAAAATAAAAGCATTTTAGTTTAATTTTATTAAATTATTTTATTTTTATTTTACTTTTATTCATTTTAATTTAATTACTCTTAGGTTTTTTCGGTAAAGTCACGTAGGTATTTTTTTTAAAATTAAACTAAATAAAAGTAAAATTAAAATAAAATTATTTTAATTAAAGTTAATAAAAGTAAAATAAAATTATTTCATTTTTATTTTACTTTTATAAATTTAATTTTTTACCTACGTGACTTTACCGAAAACAACCTAAGAGTTATGAATCCTTGCAGTCACGAAAGCTTCAAATCTAGAGAGACGGGAGGCCAGACGAGGCTGTTGGCCAAGCCGGTGCCAATCGGTGATCTTGTAAGAGGGTCATCGGTGGTGACCTTTGATAGTCGGAGCCGTCTCCGTTGATGTGCAACTTCCGGTAACGCCGACTGCAACGGGGTGCCCTGTGACCTTTCCAAATCAGTGCTCAGGTTTGAGATCGGGCGATAGTTTGCGGGGTCACTATGGCGTGTGTGTAGTGTGCATAGTGTGTGTGTAGTGTGCATAGCGTGTGTGTGTATGGTATGTAAAGCACAGCAAGTTGGCACAGTAGGGGGCACAGGTGGTGCATCAGCCAGTCATCTCGGTCGTCTCGGTCGTCTCGGTCAGTCGACCCGTGGCACCTGCTGGGTCTGCCCCGTGACCTCCTGCCAGCGGGCGTTCGACACTTCACGTGGCCTCAAGGTGCACATGGCCTGGCACAAGCCTCGTGGTGACGTCATCGCCACTTAGTGGCGAATGGCGGTTGTTGTTGTTGTTGTATAGTGTGTGTGTAGTGTGTATAGTTTGTGTAGTATGCAGTGCGTGTGTGTGTCCAGTGTGTCCAATGTGTACAGTGTGTGCGGCGTGTACAGTGTTGTGTGGTGCGTACAGTGTGTACAGTGTGTGTGCAATCTCCAAGATCTCTAACCAGTGAGGTGGTGGTGGTGGTGGTGTTGTTGTTGTTGTGTTACTCGATGCGACCCTTCCAGGAGACGTTTCTCGCCGCGAATGGCTGGCAAGGAGACCCCCACCCAGGGCAACGCGGCTCCGGCACGGGCATCAGGACGCGGGGGCAAGACGGCGGCGGAGGTGGTGGTGGTGGAGGATGACCACGATGACAGCGGCGATGGCGGCGGCGGCGGCGGCGAGAGCGACTACGGGGAGGATGAGTTCAGCAGCGACTCCTTCTCCAACGACGCCTCCGACGACGACGACGACGATGCCGTGAGGCCGGGACGCCGGCCGCTTTCACGTCCACCCTCGGTGGTGACGGCGGTGCGGGAAGAAGAGGCGGCGGTGGTAGAGGACGCAGACGCAGACGCAGCGGACGGTCGGCTCGGCCGGACGGGCACCTCGGCCGCCGGGAGAGGAAGAGGACGGCGAAGAGGAGGAGGAGGCGATGGAGGAGGAGTTGGAGGAGGTGGAGGAGGTGGTGGAGGAGGAGGTGGAGACGTTGGAGGAGGTGGTGGAGGAGGAGGTGGAGGAGGTGGAGGAGGTGGAGGAGGTGGAGGAGGAGTTGGAGATGGAGGAGGTGGAGAAATTGGAGGAGGTGGAGGAGGTGGTGGAGGAGGAGGAGGAGCTACCCGGCTAGAAGATGGCGGAGGAAGAGGTGGTCGAGGTGGAGGAGTTCGAGATGGAGGAGATGGAGGAGGAATAGGAGGAGGTGGTGCTGGAGGAGGTAGTGCTGGAGGAGAAGGAGGTGGAGGAGGTGTAGGAGGTGGTGCTGGAGTAGAAGATCGAGATGGAGGAGGAGATGGAGATGGAGGAGGTGGTGATGGAGGAGGAGATGGAGGAGGTGGAGGTGGTGATGGAGTAGAAGATCGAGATGGAGGTGGAGGAGGAGGAGGTGGAGGAGATGAAGAAGGAGGTGGAGGAGGGGATGGAGTAGAAGATGGAGGAGGTGGAGGAGTAGGCAGTGGAGGAGGAGGAGGTGTCAGTGGCCACGACGACGACGACGACGACGACGAGGAGGAGGAGGAGGAGGAGACCGACGTAGTGGCCGCCCGGCCTCGTCCTCCGGGAGAGGTGGACGAGGCCATCGTGGTGGAGCGCGACGGGAAATTCGAGCTCCTGAGCAGCTCCACTTCGGCCCACGGCCACAGGGGCAGCAGCAGGGGCAGCAGCAGGGGCAGCAGCAGGGGCAGCAACAGGGGCAGCAGCAGGGGCAGCAACAGGGGCAGCAGCAGGGGCAGCAGCAGCAGCAATGGGGAAGACGGCCACGCACAGCATGGACCACAGCAGCAGCAGGAGGTCGAGGATGTGGAGAAGGTGGAGGAGGTGGAGAAGGTGGAGGAGGTGGAGGAGGAGGTGGTCCGGGCAGTTGTTGGGTCACCGTCAAGGTCACCGAGGGTGGACGTCGGGGTTCAGACCCCGGTGAGGGTTGGTGGTGGCGGTGGTGGTGGTGGTGGTGGTGGTGGCGGTGGTGGTGGTGGGGTCAGGGGTCGGGTGGGGGAGGGGAGGGGAGGGGGGAGGAGGAAGGTGCAGGAGGAGGAGGAGGAACGGCGGCTGAGAGAGGAGGTGCAGCAGCAGCACTGTCGCGATCATCATCATCATCATCAGCAGCGTTGTGATCATCATCAGCAGCGTTGTGATCATCATCATCGTGATCATCATCATCATCGTGATCATCATCATCATCAGTATCGTGATTATCATCATCAGTGTCGTGATCATCATCATCATCATCATCAGTGTCGTGATCATCATCAGCGTCGTCATCATCATCATCAGTGTCGTGATCATCATCATCAGTGTCGTGATCATCATCATCATCATCAGTGTCGTGATCATCATCATCATCATCAGTGTCGTGATCATCATCATCATCAGTGTCGTCATCATCATCATCAGTATCGTGATCATCATCATCAGTGTCGTGATCATCATCATCATCATCAGCGTCGTCATCATCATCATCAGTATCGTGATTATCATCATCAGTGTCGTGATCATCATCATCATCATCAGTGTCGTGATCATCATCATCATCAGTGTCGTGATCATCATCATCATCAGTGTCGTCATCATCATCATCAGTGTCGTGATCATCATCATCATCAGTGTCGTGATCATCATCATCATCATCAGCGTCGTCATCATCATCATCAGTGTCGTGATCATCATCATCATCAGTGTCGTGATCATCATCATCATCAGCGTCGTCATCATCATCATCAGTGTCGTGATCATCATCAACATCAGTGTCGTGATCATCATCATCATCATCATCGTGATCATCATCATCATCGTGATCATCATCATCATCATCAGCGTTGTGATCATCATCATCATCATCATCAGTGTCGTGATCATCATCATCATCATCAGTGTCGTGATCATCATCATCATCAGTGTCGTGATCATCATCATCAGTGTCGTGATCATCATCATCATCAGCGTCGTCATCATCATCATCAGTGTCGTGATCATCAACAACATCAGTGTCGTGATCATCATCATCATCATCATCGTGATCATCATCATCATCGTGATCATCATCATCATCAGCGTTGTGATCATCATCATCGTCGTGATCATCATCATCAGCGTCCTGATCACCATCAGCAACAGCGTCGTGATCATCATCAGCATCACCATCATCTTGATCATCAATAGCTGCATCATCAACATCCACCATCATCATCATCATCTCCAGCGCAATCATCATCATCATCACCACCACAAACCCCACCTCAATCAACTCAATCATCACCACCACCATCTCGATGATCATCATTATCTCAATCACCACCGTCACCACCACCACCACCCCAATGATGTTTGTCGTTGTGATGGTTGTGGTGGTTGCGGTGGTCGTTTCTGCAATGGTTGTGGTGGTTGCTGCGGTGGTGGCGGTGGTGGTGGTGGTGCAGGAGAGGGGACGCGACTGTGAGGCAGCCTTCCACAAGTGGCTGCAGCGCAAACAGCAGCAGCAGCAGCAGCAACAGCAGCAGCAGCAGCAGTCCGAGAAGGAGCTCACGGTGACATCAGCAACACCACCACCACCACCACAACCAACACCACCACCACCACCACAACCAACACCACCACCACAACCACCACCACAGCAACAACAACCACAGCAACAACATCACCATCACAACGACCAACCACCACCACCACCACCACCACAACCACCACCACAGCAACAACAGCCACAGCAACAACTTCACCATCACAACGACCAACCACCACCACCACAACCACCACCACAGCAACAACAGCCACAGCAAGAACTTCACCATCACAACGACCAACCACCACCACCACAACCACCACCACAGCAACAACAGCCACAGCAACAACTTCACCATCACAACGACCAACCACCACCACCACAACCACCACCACAGCAACAACAGCCACAGCAACAACTTCACCATCACAACGACCAACCACCACCACCACAACCACCACCACAGCAACAACAGCCACAGCAACAACTTCACCATCACAACGACCAACCACCACCACCACAACCACCACCACAGCAACAACAGCCACAGCAACAACTTCACCATCACAACGACCAACCACCACCACCACAACCACCACCACAGCAACAACAGCCACAGCAACAACTTCACCATCACAACGACCAACCACCACCACCACAACCACCACCACAGCAACAACAGCCACAGCAACAACTTCACCATCACAACGACCAACCACCACCACCACAACCACCACCACAGCAACAACAGCCACAGCAACAACTTCACCATCACAACGACCAACCACCACCACCACAACCACCACCACAGCAACAACAGCCACAGCAACAACTTCACCATCACAACGACCAACCACCACCACCACAACCACCACCACAGCAACAACAGCCACAGCAACAACTTCACCATCACAACGACCAACCACCACCACCACAACCACCACCACAGCAACAACAACCACAGCAACAACTTCACCATCACAACGACCAACCACCACCACAGCAACAACCACCGAAACACCACAACCACCACCACCACCAAAACCACCACCATAGCAACAACCGCCAACACAACTACTCGCTGCTGGCAGGAGGAGGTCACGGGACAGACCCAGCAGGTGCCGTGGGTTGACTGCTGTGCCAGGCTAGGTGCATGAGGAGGTGGTCACGGGACAGACCCAGCAGGTGCCATGGGTTGACTGCTGTGCCAGGCTAGGTGCATGAGGAGGAGGTCACGGGACAGACCCAGCAGGTGCCGTGGGTTGACTGCTGTGCCAGGCTAGGTGCAGGAGGAGGTCACGGGACAGACCCAGGTGCCATGGGTTGACTGCTGTGCCAGGCTAGGTGCAGGAGGAGGAGGTCACGGGACAGACCCAGCAGGTGCCATGGGTTGACTGCTGTGCCAGGCTAGGTGCAGGAGGAGGTCACGGGACAGACCCAGGTGCCATGGGTTGACTGCTGTGCCAGGCTAGGTGCATGAGGAGGTTACGGGACAGACCCAGCAGGTGCCATGGGTTGACTGCTGTGCCAGGCTAGGTGCAGGAGGAGGAGGTCACGGGATCGACCCAGCAGGTGCCGTGGGTTGACTGCTGTGCCAGGCTAGGTGCATGAGGAGGTCACGTGACAGACCCAGCAGGTGCCGTGGGTTGACTGCTGTGCCAGGCTAGGTGCAGGAGGAGGAGGTCACGGGACAGACCCAGCAGGTGCCGTGGGTTGACTGCTGTGCCAGGCTAGGTGCATGAGGAGGTCACGGGACAGACCCAGCAGGTGCCGTGGGTTGACTGCTGTGCCAGGCTAGGTGCAGGAGGAGGTCACGGGACAGACCCAGGTGCCATGGGTTGACTGCTGTGCCAGGCTAGGTGCAGGAGGAGGAGGTCACGGGACAGACCCAGCAGGTGCCATGGGTTGACTGCTGTGCCAGGCTAGGTGCAGGAGGAGGAGGTCACGGGACAGACCCAGCAGGTGCCATGGGTTGACTGTTGTGCCAGGCTAGGTGCATGAGGGGGAAGTCACGTGACAGACCCAGCAGGTGCCATGGGTTGACTGCTGTGCCAGGCTAGGTGCAGGAGGAGGTCACGGGACAGACCCAGGTGCCATGGGTTGACTGCTGTGCCAGGCTAGGTGCAGGAGGAGGAGGTCACGGGACAGACCCAGCAGGTGCCATGGGTTGACTGCTGTGCCAGGCTAGGTGCAGGAGGAGGAGGTCACGGGACAGACCCAGCAGGTGCCATGGGTTGACTGTTGTGCCAGGCTAGGTGCATGAGGGGGAAGTCACGTGACAGACCCAGCAGGTGCCATGGGTTGACTGCTGTGCCAGGCTAGGTGCAGGAGGAGGTCACGGGACAGACCCAGGTGCCATGGGTTGACTGCTGTGCCAGGCTAGGTGCAGGAGGAGGAGGTCACGGGACAGACCCAGCAGGTGCCATGGGTTGACTGCTGTGCCAGGCTAGGTGCAGGAGGAGGTCACGGGACAGACCCAGGTGCTATGGGTTGACTAACTGAGATGACTGGCAGATGCACCACCTGTGCCCCCAACTGTGCCAACAACCACAGCAACAACCAAAGATCCCCCGTGTAGCCTCTAACAGACTGTAGGGGCAAGTGCTGTTAGTAGCGAGTAGCAGCAGCACCTGTGAAGGCTACCGGCACTGTGGCACACGAGGGGGTGGGTGGCCAGCGCCACGCCCGGCCGCCTTTGTCTCCCCAGTGGCGATGTTGACTACACACACAGCGCCAGGTACTCATTTGAGGCTGAGCCGACCTAGGGGAGGCCCAGGACCGGTTCAGCAAAATCGTCACCGGTGGTGTTGGTGGCCGTGAGCGGGAATCGAACTCGGGTCGCCGGGTTCGTAAGCGCAGCGTCGCGCTAACCGCTGCACATGAGAACCTGGTGCAGTGTGTGTGGCGTAAACATCGCCACTGGGGAGACAAAGGCGGCCGGGCGTGGCGCTGGCCACCCACCCCCTCGTGTGCCGCAGTGCTCGCTAACAGCGCTTGCCCCTACAGCCCGTTAGAGGCTACACGGGGGGTGAATGTTGTTGTTGTTGTTGTCGTTGTTGACGCCGTGGTGATGGTGGTGGTGGTGGTGGTGCCGCAGTCTTGCCGGCGGCCGCCACCGCAGGGCCCATCGGTGTCGGCGTGGCTCCGTCAGAAGAGCGCCCAGCGGCGGCGCCAGCGGGAGGAGGAGTGGCACGGTGGCTGTGGCGGTGGCGGTGGCTGTGGCGGTGGTGGTGGCGGTGGCGCTCTGAGTCACCAGTGGGGGCACGGCGGCGAGCGGTCACCGACACGCGACCCTGAGCGCGCGTTCCGCACGTACGCACACACACCGCACACACCAGCCAGGAATCCAGCCAGGAATCCAGCCAGGAATTCATCCAGGAATCCAGAGAGGAATCCAGCCAGGAATCCAGCCAGGAATCCAGCCAGGAATCCAGAGAGGAATCCAGCCAGGAATCCAGCCAGGAATCCAGCCAGGAATCCAGTCAGGAATCCAGCCAGGAATCAAGCCAGGAATCCAGCCAGAAATCCAGTCAGGAATCCAGTCAGGAATCCAGTCAGGAATCCAGCCAGGAATCCAGCCAGGAATCCAGTCAGGAATCCAGTCAGGAATCCAGCCAGGAATCCAGTCAGGAATCCAGTCAGGAATCCAGCCAGGAATCCAGTCAGGAATCCAGTCAGGAATCCAGTCAGGAATCCAGCCAGGAATCCAGCCAGGAATCCAGCCAGGAATCCAGTCAGGAATCCAGCCAGGAATCCAGCACGGAATCCAGTCAGGAATCCAGCCAGGAATCAAGCCAGGAATCCAGCCAGGAATCCAGTCAGGAATCCAGTCAGGAATCCAGCCAGGAATCCAGTCAGGAATCCAGCCAGGAATCCAGTCAGGAATCCAGCCAGGAATCCAGCCAGGAATCCAGTCAGGAATCCAGTCAGGAATCCAGCCAGGAATCCAGCCAGGAATCCAGCCAGGAATCCAGTCAGGAATCCAGACAGGAATCCAGCCAGGAATCCAGTCAGGAATCCAGCCAGGAATCAAGCCAGGAATCCAGCCAGGAATCCAGTCAGGAATCCAGTCAGGAATCCAGCCAGGAATCCAGTCAAGAATCCAGTCAGGAATCCAGCCAGGAATCCAGTCAGGAATCCAGCCAGGAATCCAGCCAGGAATCCAGTCAGGAATCCAGTCAGGAATCCAGCCAGGAAACCAGCCAGGAATCCAGTCAGGAATCCAGCCAGTAATCCAGTCAGGAAACCAGCCAAGAATCCAGTCAGGAATCCAGCCAGGAATCCAGTCAGGAATCCAGCCAGGAATCCAGTCAGGAATCCAGTCAGGATTCCATCCAGGAAACCAGCCAGGAATCAAGCCAGGGTTCCAGGCAGGAATCCATCCAGGAAACCAGCCAGGAATCCATCCAGGAATCCATCCAGGAATCCAGTCAGAAATCCAGCCAGAAAGCAAGCCAGGAATTCAGTCAGGAATCCATCCAGGAATCCAGTCAGGAATCCATCCAGGAATCCAGTCAGGAATCCAGCCAGGAATCCAGCCAGGAATCCAGTCAGGAATCCATCCAGGAATCCAGTCAGGAATCCAGCCAGGAATCAAGCCAGGAATCCAGCCAGGAATCCAGTCAGGAATCCAGTCAGGAATCCAGCCAGGAATCCAGTCAGGAATCCAGTCAGGAATCCAGCCAGGAATCCAGTCAGGAATCCAGCCAGGAATCCAGCCAGGAATCCAGTCAGGAATCCAGTCAGGAATCCAGCCAGGAAACCAGCCAGGAATCCAGTCAGGAATCCAGCCAGGAATCCAGTCAGGAAACCAGCCAGGAATCCAGTCAGGAATCCAGCCAGCAATCCAGTCAGGAATCCAGCCAGGAATCCAGTCAGGAATCCAGTCAGGATTCCATCCAGGAAACCAGCCAGGAATCAAGCCAGGATTCCAGGCAGGAATCCATCCAGGAAACCAGCCAGGAATCCATCCAGGAATCCATCCAGGAATCCAGTCAGGAATCCAGCCAGAAAGCCAGCCAGGAATTCAGTCAGGAATCCATCCAGGAATCCAGTCAGGAATCCATCCAGGAATCCAGTCAGGAATCCAGCCAGGAATCCAGCCAGGAATCCAGTCAGGAATCCATCCAGGAATCCAGTCAGGAATCCAGCCAGAAAGCCAGCCAGGAATTCATCCAGGAATCCAGTCAGGAATCCAGCCAGGAAACCAGCCAGGAATCCAGTCAGGAATCCATCCAGGAATCCAGTCAGGAATCCAGCCAGGAATCCAGTCAGGAATCCATCCAGGAATCCAGTCAGGAATCCAGCCAGGAATCCAGTCAGGAATCCAGTCAGGAATCCAGTCAGGAATCCAGCCAGGAATCCAGTCAGGAATCCATCCAGGAATCCAGTCAGGAATCCAGCCAGAAAGCCAGCCAGGAATTCATCCAGGAATCCAGTCAGGAATCCAGTCAGGAATCCAGTCAGGAATCCAGCCAGGAATCCAGTCAGGAATCCATCCAGGAATCCAGTCAGGAATCCAGCCAGGAATCCAGCCAGGAATTCATCCAGGAATCCAGTCAGGAATCCAGCCAGGAATCCAGGCAGGAATTCATCCAGGAATCCAGTCAGGAATCCAGCCAGGAAACCAGCCAGCCAGCCAGGAATCCAGCCAGGAATCCAGTCAGGAATCCAGCCAGAAAGCCAGCCAGGAATTCATCCAGGAATCCAGTCAGGAATCCAGCCAGGAAACCAGCCAGCACAACCCTTTCTCTCATGGAATGACTTTTCTCGAGTAAATAGGTTGGCAAGTGACATTCAGACCGCATTCCATTCTCTTCCTCTCCCCCCTCCGCTTTTCCGAACTTAGATGGACTCGTCCATCTGAACAACTGCAAAAATCGCTGTCCATGGTTCTGATGTTAAGAAAAAAAACGCCACTTTTTTCAAATGTTCTTGCTGTGTTTCGATTTAAAGCTTTCGTGACTGCAGGGATTCATCTTCTTGGTTCTTTCGGTAAAGTCACGTAGAAGGGAAGTAATAAAATAATAAAAAATAAAACATAATAAAATAATTCAGAATAAAATAATGAAAATAAAACATAATAAAATAATTCTGAGAATTAATAATTCTGAGAATTATTTTATTATGTTTTATTTTTATTATTTTATTCTGAGAATTATTTTATTATGTTTAATTTTTATTATTTTATCATTTCCATTCTACGTGACTTTACTGAAACAATCAAGAAAATTTATTGTTGTGTTTTTCACACCTGATGATGATTGCTTGTGTTGCAATCGAAACGTCGTCAGAATTTTATTGTTTTATATTTTTATTATTTTATTGCTTCCCCTCTACGTGACTTTACCGAACGAACCAAGAATATAGGTTAGCAGGTGTATGAGTGAGTGAGTGAGTGCACGATTAGTGAGCGAGCGAGCGAGCGAGTGAGTGAGTGAGTGCACGATTAGTGAGCGAGCGAGCGAGTGAGTGAGTGAGTGCACGATTAGTGAGCGAGCGAGCGAGCGAGTGAGTGAGTGAGTGCACGATTAGTGAGCGAGCGAGCGAGCGAGTGAGTGAGTGAGTGCACGATTAGTGAGCGAGCGAGCGAGCGAGTGAGTGAGTGAGTGCACGATTAGTGAGCGAGCGAGCGAGCGAGTGAGTGAGTGAGTGCACGATTAGTGAGCGAGCGAGCGAGCGAGTGAGTGAGTGAGTGCACGATTAGTGAGCGAGCGAGCGAGCGAGTGAGTGAGTGAGTGCACGATTAGTGAGCGAGCGAGCGAGCGAGTGAGTGAGTGAGTGCACGATTAGTGAGCGAGGCGAGCGAGCGAGTGAGTGAGTGAGTGCACGATTAGTGAGCGAGCGAGCGAGCGAGTGAGTGAGTGCACTATTAGTGAGCGAGCGAGCGAGCGAGCGAGTGAGTGAGTGAGTGCACGATTAGTGAGCGAGCGAGTGAGTGAGTGAGTGCACGATTAGTGAGCGAGCGAGCGAGCGAGTGAGTGAGTGAGTGCACGATTAGTGAGCGAGCGAGCGAGTGAGTGAGTGAGTGAGTGCACGATTAGTGAGCGAGCGAGCGAGCGAGTGAGTGAGTGAGTGCACTATTAGTGAGCGAGCGAGCGAGCGAGTGAGTGAGTGAGTGAGTGCACGATTAGTGAGAGCGAGCGAGCGAGCGAGGTGAGTGAGTGAGTGCACGATTAGTGAGCGAGCGAGCGAGCGAGTGAGTGAGTGAGTGCACGATTAGTGAGCGAGCGAGCGAGTGAGTGAGTGCACGATAAGTGAGCGAGCGAGCGAGCGAGTGAGTGAGTGAGTGCATGATTAGTGAGTGAGCGAGCGAGTGAGTGAGTGAGTGCACGATTAGTGAGCGAGCGAGCGAGTGAGTGAGTGAGTGCACGATTAGTGAGCGAGCGAGCGAGTGAGTGAGTGAGTGAGTGCACGATTAGTGAGCGAGCGAGCGAGCGAGTGAGTGAGTGAGTGAGTGCACGATTAGTGAGCGAGCGAGCGAGCGAGTGAGTGAGTGAGTGCACGATTAGTGAGCGAGCGAGCGAGCGAGTGAGTGCACGATTAGTGAGCGAGCGAGCGAGCGAGTGAGTGAGTGAGTGAGTGCACGATTAGTGAGCGAGTGAGCGAGTGAGTGAGTGAGTGAGTGCACGATTAGTGAGTGAGCGAGTGAGTGAGTGAGTGCACGATTAGTGAGCGAGCGAGTGAGTGAGTGAGTGCACGATTAGTGAGCGAGCGAGCGAGTGAGTGAGTGAGTGAGTGCACGATTAGTGAGCGAGCGAGCGAGCGAGTGAGTGCACGATTAGTGAGCGAGTGAGTGAGTGAGTGAGTGCACGATTAGTGAGCGAGTGAGTGAGTGAGTGCACGATTAGTGAGCGAGCGAGTGAGTGAGTGAGTGCACGATTAGTGAGTGAGCGAGTGAGTGAGTGAGTGAGTGCACGATTAGTGAGCGAGCGAGCGAGCGAGTGAGTGCACGATTAGTGAGCGAGTGAGCGAGTGAGTGAGTGAGTGAGTGCACGATTAGTGAGCGAGCGAGTGAGTGAGTGAGTGAGTGAGTGCACGATTAGTGAGCGAGCGAGTGAGTGAGTGAGTGCACGATTAGTGAGCGAGCGAGCGAGCGAGTGAGTGAGTGCACGATTAGTGAACGAGCGAGCGAGCGAGTGAGTGAGTGAGTGAGTGCACGATTAGTGAGTGAGCGAGCGAGTGAGTGAGTGAGTGAGTGCACGATTAGTGAGCGAGCGAGCGAGCGAGTGAGTGAGTGCACGATTAGTGAGCGAGTGAGCGAGCGAGTGAGTGAGTGCACGATTAGTGAGCGAGCGAGCGAGTGAGTGAGTGAGTGCACGATTAGTGAGCGAGCGAGCGAGCGAGTGAGTGCACGAGTAGTGAGCGAGCGAGCGAGTGAGTGAGTGCACGATTAGTGAGCGAGCGAGCGAGTGAGTGAGTGAGTGCACGATTAGTGAGCGAGCGAGGCGAGCGAGTGAGTGAGTGAGTGCACGATTAGTGAGCGAGCGAGCGAGTGAGTGAGTGAGTGAGTGCACGATTAGTGAGCGAGCGAGTGAGTGAGTGAGTGAGTGCACGATTAGTGAGCGAGCGAGCGAGTGAGTGAGTGAGTGCACGATTAGTGAGCGAGCGAGCGAGTGAGTGAGTGCACGATTAGTGAGCGAGTGAGCGAGTGAGTGAGTGAGTGCACAATTAGTGAGCGAGCGAGCGAGTGAGTGAGTGAGTGAGTGCACGATTAGTGAGCGAGTGAGCGAGTGAGTGAGTGAGTGCACAATTAGTGAGCGAGCGAGCGAGTGAGTGAGTGAGTGCACGATTAGTGAGCGAGCGAGCGAGTGAGTGAGTGAGTGCACGATTAGTGAGCGAGCGAGCGAGTGAGTGAGTGCACGATTAGTGAGCGAGCGAGCGAGTGAGTGAGTGAGTGAGTGCACGATTAGTGAGCGAGCGAGCGAGTGAGTGAGTGAGTGAGTGCACGATTAGTGAGCGAGCGAGCGAGTGAGTGAGTGAGTGAGTGCACGATTAGTGAGCGAGTGAGCGAGTGAGTGCACAATTAGTGAGCGAGCGAGCGAGTGAGTGAGTGAGTGAGTGCACGATTAGTGAGCGAGCGAGCGAGTGAGTGAGTGCACGATTAGTGAGCGAGCGAGCGAGCGAGGTGAGCGAGCGAGCGAGCGAGTGAGTGAGTGAGTGCACGATTAGTGAGCGAGCGAGCGAGCGAGCGAGTGAGTGAGTGAGTGCACGATTAGTGAGCGAGCGAGCGAGCGAGTGAGTGAGTGAGTGAGTGAGTGCACGATTAGTGAGCGAGCGAGTGAGCGAGTGAGTGAGTGAGTGCACAATTAGTGAGCGAGCGAGCGAGTGAGTGAGCGAGTGAGTGCACGATTAGTGAGCGAGCGAGCGAGCGAGTGAGTGAGTGCACGATTAGTGAGCGAGCGAGTGAGTGAGTGAGTGAGTGCACGATTAGTGAGCGAGCGAGCGAGTGAGTGAGCGAGTGAGTGCACGATTAGTAAGCGAGCGAGCGAGCGAGTGAGTGAGTGAGTGAGTGCACGATTAGTGAGCGAGCGAGTGAGTGAGTGAGTGAGTGCACGATTAGTGAGCGAGCGAGCGAGTGAGTGAGCGAGTGAGTGCACGATTAGTGAGCGAGCGAGCGAGCGAGTGAGTGAGTGAGTGCACGATTAGTGAGCGAGCGAGCGAGCGAGTGAGTGAGTGAGTGAGTGAGTGAGTGCACGATTAGTGAGCGAGCGAGCGAGCGAGTGAGTGAGTGAGTGAGTGAGTGCACGATTAGTGAGCGAGCGAGCGAGTGAGTGAGTGAGTGAGTGCACGATTAGTGAGCGAGCGAGCGAGCGAGTGAGTGGACAATTAGTGAGCGAGCGAGTGAGTGAGTGAGTGGACGATTAGTGAGCGAGCGAGTGAGTGAGTGAGTGGACGATTAGTGACCGAGCGAGCGAGCGAGTGAGTGAGTGGACGATTAGTGAGCGAGCGAGTGAGTGAGTGAGTGGACGATTAGTGAGCGAGCGAGCGAGCGAGTGAGTGAGTGGACGATTAGTGAGCGAGCGAGCGAGTGAGTGAGTGAGTGAGTGCACGATTAGTGAGCGAGTGAGCGAGTGAGTGAGTGAGTGCACAATTAGTGAGCGAGCGAGCGAGTGAGTGAGTGAGTGCACGATTAGTGAGCGAGTGAGCGAGTGAGTGAGTGAGTGCACAATTAGTGAGCGAGCGAGCGAGTGAGTGAGTGAGTGCACGATTAGTGAGCGAGCGAGCGAGCGAGTGAGTGGACGATTAGTAAGCGAGCGAGTGAGTGAGTGAGTGGACGATTAGTGAGCGAGCGAGCGAGTGAGTGAGTGGACGATTAGTGAGCGAGCGAGTGAGTGAGTGAGTGGACGATTAGTGACCGAGCGAGCGAGCGAGTGAGTGAGTGGACGATTAGTGAGCGAGCGAGCGAGTGAGTGAGTGAGTGAGTGCACGATTAGTGAGCGAGCGAGTGAGTGAGTGAGTGAGTGCACGATTAGTGAGCGAGCGAGCGAGTGAGTGAGTGAGTGCACGATTAGTGAGCGAGCGAGCGAGTGAGTGAGTGCACGATTAGTGAGCGAGTGAGCGAGTGAGTGAGTGAGTGCACAATTAGTGAGCGAGCGAGCGAGTGAGTGAGTGAGTGAGTGCACGATTAGTGAGCGAGTGAGCGAGTGAGTGAGTGAGTGCACAATTAGTGAGCGAGCGAGCGAGTGAGTGAGTGAGTGCACGATTAGTGAGCGAGCGAGCGAGTGAGTGAGTGAGTGCACGATTAGTGAGCGAGCGAGCGAGTGAGTGAGTGCACGATTAGTGAGCGAGCGAGCGAGTGAGTGAGTGAGTGAGTGCACGATTAGTGAGCGAGCGAGCGAGTGAGTGAGTGAGTGAGTGCACGATTAGTGAGCGAGCGAGCGAGTGAGTGAGTGAGTGAGTGCACGATTAGTGAGCGAGTGAGCGAGTGAGTGCACAATTAGTGAGCGAGCGAGCGAGTGAGTGAGTGAGTGAGTGCACGATTAGTGAGCGAGCGAGCGAGTGAGTGAGTGCACGATTAGTGAGCGAGCGAGCGAGCGAGTGAGCGAGCGAGCGAGCGAGTGAGTGAGTGAGTGCACGATTAGTGAGCGAGCGAGCGAGCGAGCGAGTGAGTGAGTGAGTGCACGATTAGTGAGCGAGCGAGCGAGCGAGTGAGTGAGTGAGTGAGTGCACGATTAGTGAGCGAGCGAGTGAGCGAGTGAGTGAGTGAGTGCACAATTAGTGAGCGAGCGAGCGAGTGAGTGAGCGAGTGAGTGCACGATTAGTGAGCGAGCGAGCGAGCGAGTGAGTGAGTGCACGATTAGTGAGCGAGCGAGTGAGTGAGTGAGTGAGTGCACGATTAGTGAGCGAGCGAGCGAGTGAGTGAGCGAGTGAGTGCACGATTAGTAAGCGAGCGAGCGAGCGAGTGAGTGAGTGAGTGAGTGCACGATTAGTGAGCGAGCGAGTGAGTGAGTGAGTGAGTGCACGATTAGTGAGCGAGCGAGCGAGTGAGTGAGCGAGTGAGTGCACGATTAGTGAGCGAGCGAGCGAGCGAGTGAGTGAGTGAGTGCACGATTAGTGAGCGAGCGAGCGAGCGAGTGAGTGAGTGAGTGAGTGAGTGCACGATTAGTGAGCGAGCGAGCGAGCGAGTGAGTGAGTGAGTGAGTGCACGATTAGTGAGCGAGCGAGTGAGCGAGTGAGTGAGTGAGTGCACAATTAGTGAGCGAGCGAGCGAGTGAGTGAGTGAGTGAGTGCACGATTAGTGAGCGAGCGAGCGAGCGAGTGAGTGGACGATTAGTGAGCGAGCGAGTGAGTGAGTGAGTGGACGATTAGTGAGCGAGCGAGTGAGTGAGTGAGTGGACGATTAGTGACCGAGCGAGCGAGCGAGTGAGTGAGTGGACGATTAGTGAGCGAGCGAGTGAGTGAGTGAGTGGACGATTAGTGAGCGAGCGAGCGAGCGAGTGAGTGAGTGGACGATTAGTGAGCGAGCGAGCGAGTGAGTGAGTGAGTGAGTGCACGATTAGTGAGCGAGTGAGCGAGTGAGTGAGTGAGTGCACAATTAGTGAGCGAGCGAGCGAGTGAGTGAGTGAGTGCACGATTAGTGAGCGAGTGAGCGAGTGAGTGAGTGAGTGCACAATTAGTGAGCGAGCGAGCGAGTGAGTGAGTGAGTGCACGATTAGTGAGCGAGCGAGCGAGCGAGTGAGTGGACGATTAGTAAGCGAGCGAGTGAGTGAGTGAGTGGACGATTAGTGAGCGAGCGAGCGAGTGAGTGAGTGGACGATTAGTGAGCGAGCGAGTGAGTGAGTGAGTGGACGATTAGTGACCGAGCGAGCGAGCGAGTGAGTGAGTGGACGATTAGTGAGCGAGCGAGCGAGTGAGTGAGTGAGTGGACGATTAGTGACCGAGCGAGCGAGCGAGTGAGTGAGTGGACGATTAGTGAGCGAGCGAGCGAGTGAGTGAGTGAGTGCACGATTAGTGAGCGAGTGAGCGAGTGAGTGAGTGAGTGAGTGAGTGCACGATTAGTGAGCGAGCGAGCGAGTGAGTGCACAATTAGTGAGCGAGCGAGCGAGTGAGTGAGTGAGTGAGTGCACAATTAGTGAGCGAGCGAGCGAGTGAGTGAGTGAGTGAGTGCACGATTAGTGAGCGAGCGAGCGAGCGAGTGAGTGAGTGCACGATTAGTGAGCGAGCGAGCGAGTGAGTGAGTGAGTGCACGATTAGTGAGCGAGCGAGCGAGCGAGCGAGTGAGTGAGTGAGTGCACGATTAGTGAGCGAGCGAGCGAGTGAGTGAGTGCACGATTAGTGAGCGAGCGAGCGAGTGAGTGAGTGAGTGAGTGCACGATTAGTGAGCGAGCGAGCGAGTGAGTGAGTGAGTGAGTGCACGATTAGTGAGCGAGCGAGCGAGTGAGTGAGTGAGTGGACGATTAGTGAGCGAGCGAGTGAGTGAGTGAGTGCACGATTAGTGACCGAGCGAGCGAGTGAGTGAGTGAGTGGACGATTAGTGAGCGAGCGAGTGAGTGAGTGAGTGCACGATTAGTGAGCGAGCGAGTGAGTGAGTGAGTGGACGATTAGTGAGCGAGCGAGCGAGTGAGTGAGTGAGTGCACGATTAGTGAGCGAGCGAGCGAGTGAGTGAGTGAGTGGACGATTAGTGACCGAGCGAGCGAGCGAGTGAGTGAGTGGACGATTAGTGAGCGAGCGAGCGAGCGAGTGAGTGAGTGGACGATTAGTGAGCCGAGCGAGCGAGCGAGTGAGTGAGTGAGTGGACGATTAGTGAGCGAGCGAGCGAGCGAGTGAGTGAGTGGACGATTAGTGACCGAGCGAGCGAGCGAGTGAGTGAGTGGACGATTAGTGACCGAGCGAGCGAGCGAGCGAGTGAGTGAGTGGACGATTAGTGAGCGAGCGAGCGAGCGAGTGAGTGAGTGGACGATTAGTGACCGAGCGAGCGAGTGAGTGAGTGGACGATTAGTGAGCGAGCGAGCGAGCGAGCGAGTGAGTGAGTGGACGATTAGTGAGCGAGCGAGCGAGCGAGTGAGTGAGTGGACGATTAGTGAGCGAGCGAGCGAGCGAGCGAGTGAGTGAGTGAGTGGACGATTAGTGAGCGAGCGAGCGAGCGAGTGAGTGAGTGGACGATTAGTGAGCGAGCGAGTGAGTGAGTGAGTGGACGATTAGTGAGCGAGCGAGTGAGTGAGTGAGTGGACGATTAGTGAGCGAGCGAGCGAGCGAGTGAGTGAGTGGACGATTAGTGACCGAGCGAGCGAGCGAGTGAGTGAGTGGACGATTAGTGAGCGAGCGAGCGAGCGAGTGAGTGAGTGCACGATTAGTGAGCGAGCGAGCGAGCGAGTGAGTGAGTGCACGATTAGTGAGCGAGCGAGCGAGTGAGTGAGTGAGTGCACGATTAGTGAGCGAGCGAGCGAGTGAGTGAGTGAGTGAGTGCACGATTAGTGAGCGAGTGAGTGAGTGAGTGCACGATTAGTGAGCGAGTGAGTGAGTGAGTGCACGATTAGTGAGCGAGCGAGCGAACACTTCGGTGAAGTGTGTCAGTGCGACGGAAGCCGTAACGAACTGCTGCCGGTGTTGTTGTTGTTGTTTGTTGTTGTTCTTGTTGTTGTTCTTGTCGTTGTTGTTCTTGTTGTTGTTGTTCATCTTGTTGTTGTTGTTGTTGTTCATCTTGTTGTTCGTGTTTGTTGTTGTTCTTGTTTGTTCTTGTTGTCGTTGTTCTTTTTGTTGTTCTTGTCGTTGTTGTTTGTTCTTGTTGTTCTTATTGTTGTTCTTGTCGTTATTGTTGTTCTTGTCGTTGTTGTTTGTTCTTGTTGTTCTTATTGTTGTTCTTGTCGTTGTTGTTGTTCTTGTTGTTGTTGTTGTTCTTATTGTTGTTGTTCTTGGTGTTCTTATTGTTATTCGTGTTTGTTGTTCTTGTTTTTTTATTATTATTGTTGTTCTTGTTTGTTGTTTTTGTTCTTCTTGTTGTTCTTGTTTGTTCTTGTTGTCGTTGTTCTCCATGTTGTTATTGTTTGTTTGTTCTTATTGTTCTTCATGTTGTCGTTGTTCTTATTGTTGTTCTTCTTGTTGTTGTTTGTTCTTGTTGTTCATATTGTTGTTCTTGTCGTTGTTGTTCTTCATGTTGTTGTTGTTGTTGTTCTTGGTGTTCTTATTGTTGTTCTTGTCGTTGTTGTTCTTCATGTTGTTGTTGTTGTTCTTGTTGTTCTTATTGTTGTTCTTGTCGTTGTTGTTCTTCATGTTGTTGTTGTTCTTGTTGTTCTTGTTGTTCTTATTGTTATTCGTGTTGTTGTTGTTCTTGTTGTTTTTGTTCTTCTTGTTTGTTCTTGTTGTCGTTGTTCTTATTGTTGTTCTTCATGTTGTTCTTATTGTTGTTCTTGTCGTTGTTGTTCTTCATGTTGTTGTTGTTCTTGGTGTTCTTATTGTTATTCGTGTTGTTGTTCTTGTTGCATTGTTCTTCTTGTTTGTTCTTGTTGTTCTGATTGTTGTTCTTGTCGTTGTTGTTCTTCATGTTGTTGTTGTTGTTGTTGTCCAGCTGGCTCCGCGGCAAGCGGCGAGAGCGCCGCGCGGAGCTCCGCGCCCAGGCGGAGCAGCTCCGCGCCGTCTCCGCGGAGGAGCGGAGGCGGCGGCGCCTCCGCTGCCGCTGCTGCTCCTCCAACTCCTGCAGCGGCGCATCGCACTACACCAGCGGACACGACACGCTGAGACACTGAGACACTGAGACACTGAGAGAGAGAGACACTGAGACACTGAGACACTGAGACAGTGAGACACTGAGAGAGAGAGACACTGAGAGAGACACTGAGACACTGAGACACTGAGACACTGAGACACTGAGACACTGAGACACTGAGACACTGAGAGAGAGAGACACTGAGACACTGAGACACTAAGACACTGAGAGAGAGAGACACTGAGACACTGAGACACTGAGACACTGAGAGAGAGAGACACTGAGACACTGAGACACTGAGACACTGAGAGAGAGAGACACTGAGAGAGACACTGAGACACTGAGACACTGAGACACTGAGACACTGAGACACTGAGAGAGAGAGACACTGAGAGAGACACTGAGACACTGAGACACTGAGACACTGAGACACTGAGACACTGAGAGAGAGAGACACTGAGACACTGAGACACTGAGAGAGACACTGAGACACTGAGACACTGAGACACTGAGACACTGAGACACTGAGAGAGAGAGACACTGAGACACTGAGACACTAAGACACTGAGAGAGAGAGACACTGAGACACTGAGACACTGAGACACTGAGACACTGAGACACTGAGACACTGAGACACTGAGACACTGAGAGAGAGAGACACTGAGAGAGACACTGAGACACTGAGACACTGAGACACTGAGACACTGAGACACTGAGACACTGAGAGAGAGAGACACTGAGACACTGAGACACTGAGACACTGAGAGAGACACTGAGACACTGAGACACTGAGACACTGAGACACTGAGACACTGAGACACTGAGACACTGAGAGAGAGAGACACTGAGACACTGAGACACTGAGACACTGAGAGAGAGAGACACTGAGAGAGACACTGAGACACTGAGACACTGAGACACTGAGACACTGAGACACTGAGACACTGAGACACTGAGACACTGAGACACTGAGACACTGAGACACTGAGAGAGAGAGAGACACTGAGACACTGAGACACTAAGACACTGAGAGAGAGAGACACTGAGACACTGAGACACTGAGAGAGAGAGACACTGAGACACTGAGACACTGAGACACTGAGAGAGAGAGACACTGAGAGAGACACTGAGACACTGAGACACTGAGACACTGAGACACTGAGACACTGAGAGAGAGAGACACTGAGAGAGACACTGAGACACTGAGACACTGAGACACTGAGACACTGAGACACTGAGAGAGAGAGACACTGAGACACTGAGACACTGAGAGAGACACTGAGACACTGAGACACTGAGACACTGAGACACTGAGAGAGAGAGACACTGAGAGAGACACTGAGACACTGAGAGAGACACTGAGACACTGAGACACTGAGACACTGAGACACTGAGAGAGAGAGAGACACTGAGACACTGAGACAGAGAGACACTGAGACACTGAGACACTGAGACACTGAGAGAGAGAGACACTGAGAGAGAGAGACACTGAGACACTGAGACAGAGAGACACTGAGACACTGAGACATTGAGACACTGAGAGAGAGAGACACTGAGACACTGAGACACTGAGACACTGAGACACTGAGAGAGAGAGACACTGAGACACTGAGACACTGAGAGAGAGAGACACTGAGACACTGAGACACTAAGACACTGAGAGAGAGAGACACTGAGACACTGAGACACTGAGACACTGAGAGAGAGAGACACTGAGACACTGAGACACTGAGACACTGAGAGAGAGAGACACTGAGAGAGACACTGAGACACTGAGACACTGAGACACTGAGACACTGAGACACTGAGAGAGAGAGACACTGAGAGAGACACTGAGACACTGAGACACTGAGACACTGAGACACTGAGAGAGAGAGACACTGAGACACTGAGACACTGAGAGAGACACTGAGACACTGAGACACTGAGACACTGAGACACTGAGAGAGAGAGACACTGAGAGAGACACTGAGACACTGAGAGAGACACTGAGACACTGAGACACTGAGACACTGAGACACTGAGAGAGAGAGAGACACTGAGACACTGAGACAGAGAGACACTGAGACACTGAGACACTGAGACACTGAGAGAGAGACACTGAGAGAGAGAGACACTGAGACACTGAGACACTGAGAGAGAGAGACACTGAGACACTGAGACACTAAGACACTGAGAGAGAGAGACACTGAGACACTGAGACACTGAGACACTGAGAGAGAGAGACACTGAGAGAGACACTGAGACACTGAGACACTGAGACACTGAGACACTGAGAGAGAGAGAGACACTGAGAGAGACACTGAGACACTGAGACACTGAGACACTGAGACACTGAGACACTGAGAGAGAGAGACACTGAGACACTGAGACACTGAGAGAGACACTGAGACACTGAGACACTGAGACACTGAGAGAGAGAGACACTGAGAGAGACACTGAGACACTGAGAGAGACACTGAGACACTGAGACACTGAGACACTGAGAGAGAGAGAGACACTGAGACACTGAGACAGAGAGACACTGAGACACTGAGACACTGAGACACTGAGAGAGAGAGACACTGAGACACTGAGACACTGAGACACTGAGACACTGAGACACTGAGAGAGACACTGAGACACTGAGACACTGAGACACTGAGAGAGAGAGACACTGAGACACTGAGACAGAGAGACACTGAGACACTGAGACACTGAGACACTGAGACACTGAGAGAGAGAGACACTGAGACACTGAGACACTGAGACACTGAGACACTGAGACACTGAGAGAGAGAGAGACACTGAGACACTGAGACAGAGAGACACTGAGACACTGAGACACTGAGACACTGAGAGAGAGAGACACTGAGAGAGAGAGACACTGAGACACTGAGACAGAGAGACACTGAGACACTGAGACACTGAGACACTGAGACACTGAGAGAGAGAGACACTGAGACACTGAGACACTGAGACACTGAGAGAGAGAGAGACACTGAGACACTGAGACAGAGAGACACTGAGACACTGAGACACTGAGACACTGAGAGAGAGAGACACTGAGAGAGAGAGACACTGAGACACTGAGACACTGAGACACTGAGAGAGAGAGACACTGAGACACTGAGACACTGAGACACTGAGAGAGAGAGACACTGAGACACTGAGACACTGAGACACTGAGACACTGAGACACTGAGAGAGAGAGACACTGCGAGAGACACTGAGACACTGAGACACTGAGACACTGAGACACTGAGACACTGAGAGAGAGAGACACTGAGACACTGAGAGAGAGAGAGACACTGAGAGAGACACTGAGACACTGACACACTGAGACACTGAGACACTGAGACACTGAGACACTGAGAGAGAGAGACACTGAGACACTGAGACACTGAGAGAGAGAGACACTGAGACACTGAGACACTGAGAGAGAGAGACACTGAGACACTGAGACACTGAGACACTGAGACACTGAGACACTGAGACACTGAGAGAGAGAGACACTGCGAGAGACACTGAGACACTGAGACACTGAGAGAGAGAGACACTGAGACACTGAGAGAGAGAGACACTGAGACACTGAGACACTGAGACACTGAGACACTGAGACACTGAGACACTGAGAGAGAGAGACACTGAGACACTGAGACACTGAGACACTGAGAGAGAGAGACACTGAGAGAGAGAGACACTGAGACACTGAGACACTGAGACACTGAGACACTGAGACACTGAGAGAGAGAGAGACACTGAGACACTGAGACACTGAGAGACTGAGAGAGAGAGACACTGAGACACTGAGACACTGAGACACTGAGACACTGAGACACTGACACACTGAGACACTGAGACACTGAGAGAGAGAGACACTGAGACACTGAGACACTGAGAGAGAGAGACACTGAGACACTGAGACACTGAGACACTGAGACACTGAGACACTGAGACACTGAGAGAGAGAGAGACACTGAGACACTGAGACACTGAGACACTGAGACACTGAGAGAGAGAGACACTGAGACACTGAGACACTGAGAGAGAGAGACACTGAGAGAGAGAGACACTGAGACACTGAGACACTGAGACACTGAGACACTGAGACAGAGAGACACTGAGACACTGAGACACTGAGACACTGAGACACTGAGAGAGAGAGACACTGAGACACTGAGACACTGAGACACTGAGACACTGAGACACTGAGACAGAGAGACACTGAGACACTGAGACACTGACACACTGAGACACTGAGACACTGAGACACTGAGACACTGAGACAGAGAGACACTGAGACACTGAGACACTGAGAGAGAGAGACACTGAGAGAGAGAGAGACACTGAGACACTGAGACACTGAGACACTGAGACACTGAGACACTAAGACACTGAGAGAGAGAGACACTGAGACACTGAGACACTGAGACACTGAGACACTGAGACACTGAGAGAGAGAGACACTGAGACACTGAGACACTGAGACACTGAGACACTGAGACACTGAGAGAGACACTGAGACACTGACAGAGAGAGACACTGAGACGCTGAGACACTGAGACACTGAGACACTGAGACACTGAGAGAGAGAGACACTGAGACACTGAGACACTGAGACACTGAGAGAGAGAGACACTGAGACACTGAGACACTGAGACACTGAGACACTGAGAGAGAGAGACACTGAGACACTGAGACACTGAGACACTGAGACAGAGAGACACTGAGACACTGAGACACTGAGACACTGAGACACTGAGAGAGAGAGACACTGAGACACTGAGACACTGAGACACTGAGACACTGAGACACTGAGACACTGAGAGAGAGAGACACTGAGACACTGAGACACTGAGAGAGAGAGACACTGAGAGAGAGAGAGAGAGACACTGAGACACTGAGACACTGAGACACTAAGACACTGAGAGAGAGAGAGACATTGAGACACTGAGACACTGAGACACTGAGACACTGAGACACTGAGACACACACACAGACACACACACAAAGACACACTCATAGAGTACACACACAGACACACACAGACACACTCAGAGTACACACACACAGACACACACACACACAGACACACACACAGACACACTCATAGAGTACACACACACAGTACACACACACAGACACACACACAGAGTACACACACACAGTACAAACACACACAGACACACTCCTAGAGTACACACACAGAGTACACACACACACACAGTACACACACACAGACACACACAGAGTACACACAGTACACACACAGACACACACAGAGTACACACACAGACACACACATAGAGTACACACATAGTACACACACACAGACACCACCCTCCCTCAGCATTTCGCTTGGGAGATCATCTCTGCCCCGGTGCCTTTCCTGGTCTCAGACTCTGGATCGCCTTCAGTGCTTCCTCAACAGCTGGCACCTCAGCCAGCCACTCACAGGGGGTGACTTCCTCTTCCAATATTTGAGGCACCGCAGCCTCAGCAGGGTTATCCCCACTTTGTGCCACGATGTTTTGCATGCCGAGAGATTCCCCTCCCCCAGGAGCTCACAGAAATGCTCAGCAAATCTGCAAAACCTGTTCCTGGGGGTCGGAGATTGGATCACCGTTTTTCCCCTAATGATGGTAATAGGTGTGGCGCTGCAGGTTACTTTGTTGATGGAATTAAAGAGCGATTTGTGATCGCGGGCCATTGAGGCAGACTCCATCTCCTCAGCAACCCGCGACCACCACCCATCCTTGCAGCGCCTTACAGCTCTCCGAACCTCCGAGCGAAGGCTGCGGTAAGCCTCCTCATTCTCTGACGTGGGATGCTGTAGACGATGAGAGTGGGCTTGTCGCTTTTTCTCAACTATCCTGAACACCTCCTCTGTCAGCCAGGGTCTCTGGGAAGGTCTGGACCGTGTACCCAAAGCAGCCATTGCAGCTGCATGAGCCACAGTCCTAAACCTCGCCCATTTACCCTCGACATCAGGAGGAGTGGGGGACGATGCCAACCCAGCTGCAAGCGATGATGACATTCTCGCTTGCAACTTTCATCAGCTAGCTGAGACCATGCCACTAAGGGTTTGAATGGGGTCCTGGGTGTACACCCACCACCGGAGTGAAAGAATGGCAGGCGCATCTTACAGATGACTAGTCGATGGTCAGAGGGCAGATCAGCTCCACGGTAGGTCCTGGTGTCAAGGACATGGGCCCGCATTCGCTGTTCCATCACTATGTAGACCAGCAGATGTTCTTGCTTGGACCCGGCATGCATCATGATGTTGTGTGGATGCGCCGATGCCGGAAGAGCGTGTTGGTAATTACAAGCCCATGGGCTGCACAAAAATCTAGCAGCCTCCTACCGTTATTGAGCTGATCTGGCCCATGCCTTCCAATCAATCCAGACCAGGTGCCAGCATCATGACCAACTCGGGCATTGAAGTCACCCAACAAGATGACTCTATCCCGAGGGGCCACTTTAGCCAGCACCTGTGACAGGAGGTCATAGAAGGCATCTGACTCATCGGCCTTGCCTGCATCCCTCCACTGATGTTCGTCTTCGGTGGGGGCATAAGTAACCACGACCACCACTCCTCGCCTCCGGTTGATGGGAAGGCGAGCCCAAAGTAGCCTGGAGCGTACAGCTTCCCACACCTCACCGCCACGCTCCCACACCCCCTTCAATATTTTATTCAGAAGAAGAGCCACTCCCTGTTGTTTGGCAGTCTCCTGCCCCGAGTGGAGAACTGTCCACCCCTCATGGTGACTGGAGCTCCAACCGGTCCACAGGACCTCCTGGACACCACAGAGATCCAGGCGGTACCGGTCCAGCTCCTGACAGAGGAGTGGCAGCCTCTCCTCCACAGGGAGCGTCATAGACAGCCTCTCCTGCTCCGAGTGGAGAACTGTCCACCCCTCATGGTGACTGGAGCTCCAACCGGTCCACAGGACCTCCTGAATGCCACAGAGATCCAGGCGGTACCGGTCCAGCTCCTGACAGAGGAGTGGCAGCCTCTCCTCCGCAGGGAGCGTCATAGACAGCCTCTCCTGCCCCGAGTGGAGAACTGTCCACCCCTCATGGTGACTGGAGCCAGAACCGGTCCACAGGACCTCCTGGACACCACAGAGATCCAGGCGGTACCGGTCCAGCTCCTGACAGAGGAGTGGCAGCCTCTCCTCCGCAGGGAGCGTCATAGACAGCCTCTCCTGCCCCAAGTGGAGAACTGTCCACCCCTCATGGTGACTGGAGCCAGAACCGGTCCACAGGACCTCCTGGACGCCACAGAGATCCAGGCGGTACCGGTCCAGCTCCCGACAGAGGAGTGGCAGCCTCTCCTCCGCAGGGAGCGTCATAGACAGCCTCTCCTGCCCCGAGTGGAGAACTGTCCACCCCTCATGGTGACTGGAGCCAGAACCGGTCCACAGGACCTCCTGGACACCACAGAGATCCAGGCGGTACCGGTCCAGCTCCCGACAGAGGAGTGGCAGCCTCTCCTCCGCAGGGAGCGTCATAGACAGCCTCTCCTGCCCCGAGTGGAGAACTGTCCACCCCTCATGGTGACTGGAGCCAGAACCGGTCCACAGGACCTCCTGGACACCACAGAGATCCAGGCGGTACCGGTCCAGCTCCTGACAGAGGAGTGGAAGCCTCTCCTCCGCAGGGAGCGTCATAGACAGCCTCTCCTGCCCCGAGTGGAGAACTGTCCACCCCTCATGGTGACTGGAGCCAGAACCGGTCCACAGGACCTCCTGGACACCACAGAGATCCAGGCGGTACCGGTCCAGCTCCTGACAGAGGAGTGGAAGCCTCTCCTGCCCGGGGCTTCCAGCGCAGGCTGAGCTGGGGGGTATTACCGCCACGGCTACCGGTGTGAGTTCGTGCTCAGTGGATGTGTTACCAGCCCCTCACACGCACACTCACCCCGCACACTTACCCCCGCACTCACCCCCACACACTCACATTCACCCTCACACTCACCCCCACACTCACTCTCGCACTCACCCCCACACTCACCCTCGCACTCACCCCCACACTCACCCTTGCACTCACTCTCGCACTCACTCTCGCACTCACCCCCACACTCACCCACACACTCACCCCCACACACTCACCCCCACACTCACCCCCACACTCACCCTCGCACTCACCCCCACACTCACCCTCGCACTCACCCCCACACTCACCCCAACACACTCACCCCAACACACTCACCCCTGCACTCACCCCCACACACTCACCCCCACACTCACCCTCGCACTCACCCCCACACTCACCCTCGCACTCACCCCCACACTCACCCCAACACACTCACCCCAACACACTCACCCCTGCACTCACCCCCACACACTCACCCCCACACTCACCCCCACACTCACCCCACACACTCACCCCCCACACTCACCCCCCACACTCACCCCCACACTCACCCCCACACTCACCCCCACACACTCACCCTTGCACTCACCCCCACACTCACCCCCACACTCACCCCCACACACTCACCCCCACACTCACCCCCACACTCACCCCCACACTCACCCCAACACACTCACCCCACCACTCACTCTCACCCCAACACACTCACCCTCGCACTAACCCCACACTCACCCCCACACACTCACCCCCACACTCACCCCACACTCACCCCCACACTCACCCCACACTCACCCCACACTCACCCTCGCACTCACCCCCACACTCACCCCCACACTCACCCCCACACACTCACCCTCGCACTCACCCCCACACTCACCCCCACACTCACCCCCACACTCACCCCCACACACTCACCCCCACTCTCACCCTCGCACTCACCCCCACACACTCACCCCCACACTCACCCCACACTCACCCCCACACTCACCCCACACTCACCCCCACACTCACCCCCACACTCACCCCCACACACTCACCCCCACACTCACCCTCGCACTCACCCCCACTCTCACCCTCGCACTCACCCCCACACTCACCCCCACACTCACCCCCACACACTCACCCCCACACTCACCCCCAAACTCACCCCAACACACTCACCCCCACACACTCACCCCCACACTCACCCCCACACTCACCCCCACACTCACCCCAACACACTCACCCCCACACACTCACCCCCACACTCACCCCCACACTCACCCCCACTCTCACCCCAACACACTCACCCCACACACTCACCCCCACACTCACCCCAACACACTCACCCCCACTCTCACCCCAACACACTCACCCCCACACTCACCCCCACACTCACCCCAACACACTCACCCCCACACTCACCCCACACACTCACCCCCTACACTCACCCCCCATACTCACCCCAACACACTCACCCCCACACTCACCCCACACACTCACCCCCTACACTCACCCCCCATACTCACCCCCACACTCACCCCCACACACTCACCCCCACACACTCACCCCAACACACTCACCCCCCACACTCACCCCCACACTCACCCCCACACACTCACCCCCACACTCACCCCACACTCACCCCCACACTCACCCCCACACACTCACCCCCACACTCACCCTCACACACTCACCCCACCACTCACCCCCGCACTCACTCTCACCCCAACACACTCACCCCCCATACACACAGTATCCACCCTCGCTCTGTACCCCAAGTGTCACCCATCAACACGCTGCGCCGCACTAACCGCGGTGTCCCACGTGACGCTGAGGGGCATTGACACCACGAGACCAATCGCACACCACCGCACACCGCAGCACGCCACTGGATGTCCACCCATCCTATACGTCCCAGCAGTGTACAGCGTTACGCAATAAACGTCGCTAACACACTCACGAACCCTTCTGCCGGTCTGAGACGTCCGTTCGCTGCAAGTCGAAGGGTGTGTGGGTGTGTGTGGGTGTGTGTGTGTGGGTGTGTATGGGTGAGCGTGTGGGTGGGTGATTGTGTGGGTGGGTGTGTGGGTGGGTGAGTGTGTGTGGATGGGTGTGTGGGTGTGTGTGTGGATGGGTGAGTGGGTGGGTGTGTGTGTGGGTGTGTGTGGGTGGGGGTGTGGATGTGTGTGTGGGTGTGTGTGGGTGGGGGTGTGGATGAGTGTGTGGGTGGGTGTGTGGGTGGGTGAGTGTGGGTGAGTGGGTGTGTGGGTGTGTGTGATGGGTGTGGGTGTGTGGATGGGTGTGTGGGGGGGTGAGTGTGTGGGTGGGTGAGTGTGTGTGGGTGAGTGTGTGTGGGTGGGTGTGTGGGTGTGTGGATGGGTGTGTGGGTAGGTGAATGTGTGGGTGGGTGTGTGGGTGTGTGTGGATGGGTGTAGGTGTGTCTGTATGTGTGTAGGTGTGTGAGTGTCTCTGTGTGAGTGTAGGTGTGTGTTTGTTTTTGTCTGGGTGGGGAGCGGTGGTGCAGCGGTGAGCGCCACGCTGCGCTACGAACCTGGCGACCCGAGTTCGACCCCCGCTCACGGCCACCAACACCACTGACGATTATCTGAACAAGTCCTGGGCCTCCCCTAGGTCGACTCGGCCTCAAATGAGCACCCGGTGCTGTGTGTCGTCAACATCGCCACTGGGGAGACAAAGGCGGCCGGGCGTGGTGCTGGCAGCATTTGCCCCTCCAGTCTGTTACAGTTCATTCGAGATTTGAAGTTTTCGTGGCTGCAAGGATCCATACTCTTTGTTTCTTTCGGTAAAGTCACGTGGGTAGGAAATTCATAGATCCCGACGTTTCGATCGCAACACAAGCGATCGTCATCAGGTGAGAGAGAGAGAAAGTACACGTTCTCATATGTTTGCTAATGGCAAAGGAGGTCCCATGATAGTGCAATGGGTTCCGGAGACACTTGTAGAGGCAACTTCTTTATTGCAATACAACACTCCAACAGGCCTGATACTCTGTTACAGCCTAGATACACAGCCTAGGTACACAGCCTAGGTACACAGCCTAGCGACACAGCCTAGGTACACAGCCTAGCGACACAGCCTAGACACACGGCCTAGGTACACGGCCTAGGCACACGGCCTAGGCACACGGCCTAGGCACACGGCCTAGCGACACGGCCTAGGTACACGGCCTAGGTACACGGCCTAGGTACACGGCCTAGGTACACGGCCTAGCGACACGGCCTAGGTACACGGCCTAGGTACACGGCCTAGGTACACGGCCTAGCGACACGGCCTAGGTACACGGCCTAGCGACACGGCCTAGGTACACGGCCTAGCGACACGGCCTAGCGACACGGCCTAGGTACACGGCCTAGGTACACGGCCTAGGTACACGGCCTAGGTACACGGCCTAGCGACACGGCCTAGCGACACGGCCTAGGTACACGGCCTAGCGACACGGCCTAGGTACACGGCCTAGGCACACGGCCTAGGTACACGGCCTAGATACACGGCCTAGGTACACGGCCTAGGTACACGGCCTAGGCACACGGCCTAGGTACACGGCCTAGATACACGGCCTAGATACACGGCCTAGGTACACGGCCTAGCGACACGGCCTAGGTACACGGCCTAGGCACACGGCCTAGGTACACGGCCTAGCGACACGGCCTAGGTACACGGCCTAGGTACACGGCCTAGGTACACGGCCTAGATACACGGCCTAGGCACACGGCCTAGGCACACGGCCTAGCGACACGGCCTAGGTACACGGCCTAGCGACACGGCCTAGGTACACGGCCTAGCGACACGGCCTAGCGACACGGCCTAGGTACACGGCCTAGGTACACGGCCTAGGTACACGGCCTAGGTACACGGCCTAGCGACACGGCCTAGACACACGGCCTAGGTACACGGCCTAGGTACACGGCCTAGCGACACGGCCTAGGTACACGGCCTAGCGACACGGCCTAGGTACACGGCCTAGCGACACGGCCTAGCGACACGGCCTAGGTACACGGCCTAGGTACACGGCCTAGACACACGGCCTAGGTACACGGCCTAGCGACACGGCCTAGCGACACGGCCTAGGTACACGGCCTAGGTACACGGCCTAGGTACACGGCCTAGCGACACGGCCTAGACACACGGCCTAGGTACACGGCCTAGGTACACGGCCTAGCGACACGGCCTAGGTACACGGCCTAGCGACACGGCCTAGGTACACGGCCTAGGTACACGGCCTAGGTACACGGCCTAGGTACACGGCCTAGCGACACGGCCTAGGTACACGGCCTAGACACACGGCCTAGGTACACGGCCTAGGTACACGGCCTAGGCACACGGCCTAGACACACGGCCTAGACACACGGCCTAGGTACACGGCCTAGACACACGGCCTAGACACACGGCCTAGACACACGGCCTAGGTACACGGCCTAGACACACGGCCTAGGTACACGGCCTAGGTACACGGCCTAGGTACACGGCCTAGGTACACGGCCTAGACACACGGCCTAGACACACGGCCTAGGTACACGGCCTAGGTACACGGCCTAGGTACACGGCCTAGGCACACGGCCTAGACACACGGCCTAGACACACGGCCTAGACACACGGCCTAGACACACGGCCTAGGTACACGGCCTAGGTACACGGCCTAGGTACACGGCCTAGGTACACGGCCTAGCGACACGGCCTAGGTACACGGCCTAGGTACACGGCCTAGGTACACGGCCTAGGTACACGGCCTAGGTACACGGCCTAGGTACACGGCCTAGCGACACGGCCTAGGTACACGGCCTAGGTACACGGCCTAGACACACGGCCTAGGTACACGGCCTAGGTACACGGCCTAGGCACACGGCCTAGACACACGGCCTAGACACACGGCCTAGGTACACGGCCTAGACACACGGCCTAGGTACACGGCCTAGGCACACGGCCTAGGTACACGGCCTAGGTACACGGCCTAGGCACACGGCCTAGTGACACGGCCTAGGTACACGGCCTAGTGACACGGCCTAGACACACGGCCTAGGTACACGGCCTAGGTACACGGCCTAGGCACACGGCCTAGGCACACGGCCTAGGCACACGGCCTAGGTACACGGCCTAGGTACACGGCCTAGGCACACAGCCTAGGCACACGGCCTAGGTACACGGCCTAGTGACACGGCCTAGGTACACGGCCTAGGTACACGGCCTAGGTACACGGCCTAGGCACACGGCCTAGGCACACGGCCTAGGTACACGGCCTAGGCACACAGCCTAGGCACACGGCCTAGGTACACGGCCTAGGCACACGGCCTAGGCACACAGCCTAGGCACACGGCCTAGGTACACGGCCTAGGTACACGGCCTAGGCACACGGCCTAGGTACACGGCCTAGGTACACGGCCTAGGCACACAGCCTAGGCACACGGCCTAGGTACACGGCCTAGTGACACGGCCTAGACACACGGCCTAGGTACACGGCCTAGGTACACGGCCTAGGTACACGGCCTAGGCACACGGCCTAGGTACACGGCCTAGGTACACGGCCTAGGTACACAGCCTAGACACACGGCCTAGGTACACGGCCTAGGTACACGGCCTAGACACACGGCCTAGGTACACGGCCTAGGTACACGGCCTAGGTACACGGCCTAGGTACACGGCCTAGACACACGGCCTAGGTACACGGCCTAGACACACGGCCTAGGTACACGGCCTAGGTACACGGCCTAGGTACACGGCCTAGGCACACGGCCTAGGTACACGGCCTAGGTACACGGCCTAGGCACACGGCCTAGGTACACGGCCTAGATACACGGCCTAGGTACACAGCCTAGACACACGGCCTAGGTACACGGCCTAGGCACACGGCCTAGGTACACGGCCTAGGTACACGGCCTAGGTACACAGCCTAGACACACGGCCTAGGTACACGGCCTAGGTACACGGCCTAGACACACGGCCTAGGTACACGGCCTAGGTACACGGCCTAGGTACACGGCCTAGGTACACGGCCTAGGTACACGGCCTAGACACACGGCCTAGGTACACGGCCTAGGCACACGGCCTAGGTACACGGCCTAGGTACACGGCCTAGACACACGGCCTAGGTACACGGCCTAGGTACACGGCCTAGATACACGGCCTAGGCACACGGCCTAGGCACACGGCCTAGGTACACGGCCTAGGTACACGGCCTAGACACACGGCCTAGGTACACGGCCTAGACACACGGCCTAGGTACACGGCCTAGGTACACGGCCTAGATACACGGCCTAGGCACACGGCCTAGGCACACGGCCTAGGTACACGGCCTAGGCACACGGCCTAGACACACGGCCTAGACACACGGCCTAGACACACGGCCTAGGCACACGGCCTAGACACACGGCCTAGACACACGGCCTAGGTACACGGCCTAGGTACACGGCCTAGCGACACGGCCTAGGTACACGGCCTAGACACACGGCCTAGGTACACAGCCTAGGTACACAGCCTAGGCACACGGCCTAGACACACGGCCTAGACACACGGCCTAGGTACACAGCCTAGGTACACAGCCTAGGCACACGGCCTAGGTACACGGCCTAGACACACGGCCTAGGTACACGGCCTAGGTACACGGCCTAGGTACACGGCCTAGGTACACGGCCTAGACACACGGCCTAGGTACACGGCCTAGACACACGGCCTAGGCACACGGCCTAGGCACACGGCCTAGGTACACGGCCTAGGTACACGGCCTAGGTACACGGCCTAGACACACGGCCTAGGTACACGGCCTAGGTACACGGCCTAGGTACACGGCCTAGGTACACGGCCTAGGTACACGGCCTAGGTACACGGCCTAGGCACACGGCCTAGTGACACGGCCTAGGTACACGGCCTAGACACACGGCCTAGGCACACGGCCTAGGCACACGGCCTAGTGACACGGCCTAGGTACACGGCCTAGACACACGGCCTAGTGACACGGCCTAGGTACACGGCCTAGACACACGGCCTAGGTACACGGCCTAGGCACACGGCCTAGGTACACGGCCTAGTGACACGGCCTAGACACACGGCCTAGGTACACGGCCTAGGTACACGGCCTAGGTACACGGCCTAGGTACACGGCCTAGGCACACGGCCTAGGTACACGGCCTAGACACACGGCCTAGGTACACGGCCTAGGCACACGGCCTAGGCACACGGCCTAGGCACACGGCCTAGATACACGGCCTAGGTACACGGCCTAGGCACACGGCCTAGGTACACGGCCTAGGTACACGGCCTAGGTACACAGCCTAGACACACGGCCTAGGTACACGGCCTAGGTACACGGCCTAGACACACGGCCTAGGTACACGGCCTAGCACACGGCCTAGGTACACGGCCTAGACACACGGCCTAGGTACACGGCCTAGACACACGGCCTAGGCACACGGCCTAGGTACACGGCCTAGTGACACGGCCTAGGTACACGGCCTAGGTACACGGCCTAGGTACACGGCCTAGGCACACAGCCTAGGCACACGGCCTAGGTACACGGCCTAGGCACACAGCCTAGGCACACGGCCTAGGTACACGGCCTAGGCACACGGCCTAGGCACACAGCCTAGGCACACGGCCTAGGTACACGGCCTAGGTACACGGCCTAGGCACACGGCCTAGGTACACGGCCTAGGTACACGGCCTAGGCACACAGCCTAGGCACACGGCCTAGGTACACGGCCTAGTGACACGGCCTAGACACACGGCCTAGGTACACGGCCTAGGTACACGGCCTAGGTACACGGCCTAGGCACACGGCCTAGGTACACGGCCTAGGTACACGGCCTAGGTACACAGCCTAGACACACGGCCTAGGTACACGGCCTAGGTACACGGCCTAGACACACGGCCTAGGTACACGGCCTAGGTACACGGCCTAGGTACACGGCCTAGGTACACGGCCTAGGTACACGGCCTAGACACACGGCCTAGGTACACGGCCTAGACACACGGCCTAGGTACACGGCCTAGACACACGGCCTAGGTACACGGCCTAGGTACACGGCCTAGGTACACGGCCTAGGCACACGGCCTAGGTACACGGCCTAGGTACACGGCCTAGGCACACGGCCTAGGTACACGGCCTAGATACACGGCCTAGGTACACAGCCTAGACACACGGCCTAGGTACACGGCCTAGGCACACGGCCTAGGTACACGGCCTAGGTACACGGCCTAGGTACACAGCCTAGACACACGGCCTAGGTACACGGCCTAGGTACACGGCCTAGACACACGGCCTAGGTACACGGCCTAGGTACACGGCCTAGGTACACGGCCTAGGTACACGGCCTAGGTACACGGCCTAGACACACGGCCTAGGTACACGGCCTAGGCACACGGCCTAGGTACACGGCCTAGGTACACGGCCTAGACACACGGCCTAGGTACACGGCCTAGGTACACGGCCTAGATACACGGCCTAGGCACACGGCCTAGGCACACGGCCTAGGTACACGGCCTAGGTACACGGCCTAGACACACGGCCTAGGTACACGGCCTAGACACACGGCCTAGGTACACGGCCTAGGTACACGGCCTAGATACACGGCCTAGGCACACGGCCTAGGCACACGGCCTAGGTACACGGCCTAGGCACACGGCCTAGACACACGGCCTAGACACACGGCCTAGACACACGGCCTAGGCACACGGCCTAGACACACGGCCTAGACACACGGCCTAGGTACACGGCCTAGGTACACGGCCTAGCGACACGGCCTAGGTACACGGCCTAGACACACGGCCTAGGTACACAGCCTAGGTACACAGCCTAGGCACACGGCCTAGACACACGGCCTAGACACACGGCCTAGGTACACAGCCTAGGTACACAGCCTAGGCACACGGCCTAGGTACACGGCCTAGACACACGGCCTAGGTACACGGCCTAGGTACACGGCCTAGGTACACGGCCTAGGTACACGGCCTAGACACACGGCCTAGGTACACGGCCTAGACACACGGCCTAGGCACACGGCCTAGGCACACGGCCTAGGCACACGGCCTAGGCACACGGCCTAGGTACACGGCCTAGGTACACGGCCTAGGTACACGGCCTAGGTACACGGCCTAGACACACGGCCTAGGTACACGGCCTAGGTACACGGCCTAGGTACACGGCCTAGGTACACGGCCTAGGCACACGGCCTAGTGACACGGCCTAGGTACACGGCCTAGACACACGGCCTAGGCACACGGCCTAGGCACACGGCCTAGTGACACGGCCTAGGTACACGGCCTAGACACACGGCCTAGTGACACGGCCTAGGTACACGGCCTAGACACACGGCCTAGGTACACAGCCTAGGCACACGGCCTAGGTACACGGCCTAGTGACACGGCCTAGACACACGGCCTAGGTACACGGCCTAGGTACACGGCCTAGGTACACGGCCTAGGTACACGGCCTAGGCACACGGCCTAGGCACACGGCCTAGGTACACGGCCTAGACACACGGCCTAGGTACACGGCCTAGGCACACGGCCTAGGCACACGGCCTAGGCACACGGCCTAGATACACGGCCTAGGTACACGGCCTAGGCACACGGCCTAGGTACACGGCCTAGGTACACGGCCTAGGTACACAGCCTAGACACACGGCCTAGGTACACGGCCTAGGTACACGGCCTAGACACACGGCCTAGGTACACGGCCTAGACACACGGCCTAGGTACACGGCCTAGACACACGGCCTAGGTACACGGCCTAGACACACGGCCTAGGCACACGGCCTAGGCACACGGCCTAGGCACACGGCCTAGGCACACGGCCTAAGTACACGGCCTAGACACACGGCCTAGGCACACGGCCTAGGCACACGGCCTAGGCACACGGCCTAGGCACACGGCCTAGGCACACGGCCTAGGCACACGGCCTAGGCACACGGCCTAGGCACACGGCCTAGACACACGGCCTAGGTACACGGCCTAGACACACGGCCTAGGCACACGGCCTAGGCACACGGCCTAGGCACACGGCCTAGGCACACGGCCTAGGTACACGGCCTAGGTACACGGCCTAGGTACACGGCCTAGGTACACGGCCTAGACACACGGCCTAGGTACACGGCCTAGGTACACGGCCTAGGTACACGGCCTAGGTACACGGCCTAGGTACACGGCCTAGGTACACGGCCTAGGCACACGGCCTAGTGACACGGCCTAGGTACACGGCCTAGACACACGGCCTAGGCACACGGCCTAGGCACACGGCCTAGTGACACGGCCTAGGTACACGGCCTAGACACACGGCCTAGTGACACGGCCTAGGTACACGGCCTAGACACACGGCCTAGGTACACAGCCTAGGCACACGGCCTAGGTACACGGCCTAGTGACACGGCCTAGACACACGGCCTAGGTACACGGCCTAGGTACACGGCCTAGGTACACGGCCTAGGTACACGGCCTAGGCACACGGCCTAGGCACACGGCCTAGGTACACGGCCTAGACACACGGCCTAGGTACACGGCCTAGGCACACGGCCTAGGCACACGGCCTAGGCACACGGCCTAGATACACGGCCTAGGTACACGGCCTAGGCACACGGCCTAGGTACACGGCCTAGGTACACGGCCTAGGTACACAGCCTAGACACACGGCCTAGGTACACGGCCTAGGTACACGGCCTAGACACACGGCCTAGGTACACGGCCTAGACACACGGCCTAGGTACACGGCCTAGACACACGGCCTAGGTACACGGCCTAGACACACGGCCTAGGCACACGGCCTAGGCACACGGCCTAGGCACACGGCCTAGGCACACGGCCTAGGCACACGGCCTAAGTACACGGCCTAGACACACGGCCTAGGCACACGGCCTAGGCACACGGCCTAGGCACACGGCCTAGGCACACGGCCTAGGCACACGGCCTAGGCACACGGCCTAGGCACACGGCCTAGGCACACGGCCTAGGCACACGGCCTAGCGACACGGCCTAGGTACACGGCCTAGGCACACGGCCTAGGCACACGGCCTAGGCACACAGCCTAGGCACACAGCCTAGGTACACAGCCTAGGCACACAGCCTAGGCACACAGCCTAGGCACACAGCCTAGCGACACAGCCTAGGTACACAGCCTAGGCACACAGCCTAGGCACACAGCCTAGGCACACAGCCTAGATACACAGCCTAGGCACACAGCCTAGGCACACAGCCTAGGCACACAGCCTAGGTACACAGCCTAGGTACACAGCCTGGCGACACAGTCTAGGTACACAGCCTAGGTACACAGCCTAGGTACACAGCCTAGCAACACAGCCTAGGTACACAGCCTAGGTACACAGCCTAGGTACACAGCCTAGGTACACAGCCTAGGTACACAGCCTAGGCACACAGCCTAGGAACACAGCCTAGGCACACAGCCTAGGTAGACAGCCTAGGTACACAGCCTAGGTACACAGCCTGGGTACACAGCCTAGGTAGACAGCCTAGGTACACAGCCTAGATACACAGCCTAGCGACACAGCCTAGGTACACAGCCTAGGTACACAGCCTAGGTACACAGCCTAGGTACACAGCCTAGGTACACAGCCTAGCAACACAGCCTAGGTACACAGCCTAGGTACACAGCCTAGGTACACAGCCTAGGTACACAGCCTAGGTACACAGCCTAGGCACACAGCCTAGGAACACAGCCTAGGCACACAGCCTAGGTAGACAGCCTAGGTACACAGCCTAGATACACAGCCTGGGTACACAGCCTAGGTAGACAGCCTAGGTACACAGCCTAGATACACAGCCTAGCGACACAGCCTAGGTACACAGCCTAGGTACACAGCCTAGGTACACAGCCTAGGTACACAGCCTAGATACACTACTCTGGCTACGCTCTGGGGTCCTCTGACCCAGCCAAGGTGCGGGTCTGGACTCTGGCTTCCTCGGAACTCGCCCTCACAAGGACGTAGAGCCGGGAGTCCCAGAGTCCCACCACTGGCCCTCACAGCGTCCCGGCCCTTACAAGGACAAGCGGGACGAGGGGGTCCAGGGTCCTAAGCTGGCTGGCTGGCGGGTCTCGGGTCTTGAGCTGCGACTGGCCCCGATCGGCCAGGGAGCTGCCCTTTTATGCCTCGTCCCCAACGAGGGGTGGGGCTGTGTGCGCCCACAGATATCCCACAGAGCACACACAGCCCCCCTGTTGGTGGCGCCAAGGGGCTTATCTGTCTAGGGTCCCAGAGCCCCCAGCAGCCCCTCCCCTCTTATGTCACTACAATAGTGCAATCTTAATTTGGAGCTTTCGTGACTGCAGGAATTACTCTTTGGTTCTTTCGGTAAAGTGACGTATAAAGATAAAATAATAAATTAAATACTAGCGTACTACGACGTTTCGATTGCAACACAAGCAATCGTCATCATCAGGTATAAAAGAAATAGCAACAACAATCTAACCAGAAAACTATAGACAGACATATAAGCAGACAGATATCATCAAAGATACATAGAGAGAGAACACACAACGGCACACAGAGAGAGAACGTCTCTGTGACGAGGCCTTAAATAGACAGAGGGGGGCGGGGGCGGAGAGAGGAAGGGGGTTAGAGAAAATTAGCATGTCAATGAGTACGGCGACGCGTGGTAAGGTACGCAGGCTTGAAAATTAGGAGAGCGGTTTCCTGGCTGGATTCCTGGATGGATTCCTGGCTGGTTTCCTGGATGGTTTCCTGGCTGGATTCCTGACTGGATTCCTGACTGGATTCCTGGCTGGATTCCTGGCTGGTTTCCTGGATGGTTTCCTGGCTGGATTCCTGACTGGATTCCTGGCTGGATTCCTGGCTGGATTCCTGGCTGGATTCCTGGCTGGTTTCCTGGATGGATTCCTGGCTGGCTTCCTGGCTGGTTTCCTGGATGGATTCCTGGATGGATTCCTGACTGGATTCCTGGCTGGATTCCTGGCTGGATTCCTGGATGGTTTCCTGGCTGGATTCCTGACTGGATTCCTGACTGGATTCCTGGCTGGATTCCTGGCTGGTTTCCTGGCTGGTTTCCTGGCTGGTTTCCTGGATGGATTCCTGGATGGATTCCTGACTGGATTCCTGGCTGGTTTCCTGGATGGATTCTTGGCTGGTTTCCTGGCTGGTTTCCTGGATGGATTCTTGGCTGGTTTCCTGGATGGATTCCTGACTGGATTCCTGGCTGGATTCCTGGCTGGTTTCCTGGATGGATTCCTGACTGGATTCCTGGCTGGTTTCCTGGATGGATTCTTGGCTGGTTTCCTGGCTGGTTTCCTGGATGGATTCTTGGCTGGATTCCTGGCTGGTTTCCTGGATGGATTCCTGACTGGATTCCTGGCTGGATTCCTGGCTGGTTTCCTGGATGGATTCTTGGCTGGATTCCTGACTGGATTCCTGGCTGGATTCCTGGCTGGTTTCCTGGATGGATTCTTGGCTGGATTCCTGGCTAGTTTCCTGGATGGATTCCTGACTGGATTCCTGGCTGGATTCCTGGCTGGTTTCCTGGATGGATTCTTGGCTGGTTTCCTGGATGGATTCCTGACTGGATTCCTGACTGGATTCCTGGCTGGATTCCTGGCTGGTTTCCTGGATGGATTCTTGGCTGGTTTCCTGGCTGGTTTCCTGGATGGATTCCTGGCTGGATTCCTGGCTGGTTTCCTGGATGGATTCTTGGCTGGATTCCTGGCTGGTTTCCTGGCTGGTTTCCTGGATGGATTCCTGGATGGATTCCTGACTGGATTCCTGGCTGGTTTCCTGGATGGATTCTTGGCTGGATTCCTGACTGGATTCCTGGCTGGTTTCCTGGCTGGATTCCTGACTGGATTCCTGGCTGGATTCCTGGCTGGATTCCTGGCTGGATTCCTGACTGGATTCCTGGATGGATTCCTGACTGGTTTCCTGGATGGATTCCTGGATGAATTCCTGGCTGGATTCCTGGCTGGATTCCTGGCTGGATTCCTGGCTGGATTCCTGACTGGATTCCTGGATGGATTCTTGGCTGGATTCCTGGCTGGTTTCCTGGATGGATTCCTGACTGGATTCCTGGCTGGATTCCTGGCTGGTTTCCTGGATGGATTCTTGGCTGGTTTCCTGGATGGATTCCTGACTGGATTCCTGGCTGGATTCCTGGCTGGTTTCCTGGATGGATTCTTGGATGGATTCTTGGCTGGTTTCCTGGATGGATTCCTGACTGGATTCCTGGCTGGATTCCTGGCTGGTTTCCTGGATGGATTCTTGGCTGGTTTCCTGGCTGGTTTCCTGGATGGATTCCTGGCTGGATTCCTGGCTGGTTTCCTGGATGGATTCTTGGCTGGATTCCTGGCTGGTTTCCTGGATGGTTTCCTGGATGGATTCCTGGATGGATTCCTGACTGGATTTCTGGCTGGTTTCCTGGATGGATTCCTGGCTGGATTCCTGACTGGATTCCTGGATGGATTCCTGGCTGGATTCCTAGATGGATTCCTGACTGGATTCCTGGCTGGATTCCTGGCTGGATTCCTGACTGGATTCCTGGCTGGTTTCCTGGCTGGATTTCTGACTGGATTCCTGGCTGGATTCCTGGCTGGATTCCTGACTGGATTCCTGGATGGATTCCTGACTGGTTTCCTGGATGGATTCCTGGATGAATTCCTGGCTGGATTCCTGGCTGGATTCCTGGCTGGATTCCTGGCTGGATTCCTGACTGGATTCCTGGCTGGTTTCCTGGCTGGATTCCTGACTGGATTCCTGGCTGGATTCCTGGCTGGATTCCTGGCTGGATTCCTGACTGGATTCCTGGATGGATTCCTGACTGGTTTCCTGGATGGATTCCTGGATGAATTCCTGGATGGATTCCTGGCTGGTTTCCTGGATGGATTCCTGACTGGATTCCTGGCTGGTTTCCTGGATGGATTCTTGGCTGGATTCCTGGCTGGTTTCCTGGATGGATTCCTGACTGGATTCCTGGCTGGATTCCTGGCTGGTTTCCTGGATGGATTCTTGGCTGGTTTCCTGGATGGATTCCTGACTGGATTCCTGGATGGATTCCTGACTGGATTCCTGGCTGGATTCCTGGCTGGATTCCTGACTGGATTCCTGGCTGGTTTCCTGGCTGGATTTCTGACTGGATTCCTGGCTGGATTCCTGGCTGGATTCCTGGCTGGATTCCTGACTGGATTCCTGGATGGATTCCTGACTGGTTTCCTGGATGGATTCCTGGATGAATTCCTAGATGGATTCCTGACTGGATTCCTGGCTGGATTCCTGGCTGGATTCCTGACTGGATTCCTGGCTGGTTTCCTGGCTGGATTTCTGACTGGATTCCTGGCTGGATTCCTGACTGGATTCCTGGCTGGATTCCTGACTGGATTCCTGGCTGGATTCCTGGCTGGTTTCCTGGCTGGATTCCTGGCTGGAATCCTGGCTGGATTCCTGGCTGGATTCCTGGCTGGATTCCTGGCTGGATTCCTGACTGGATTCCTGGCTGGTTTCCTGGCTGGATTCCTGACTGGATTCCTGGCTGGATTCCTGGCTGGATTCCTGGCTGGATTCCTGACTGGATTCCTGGCTGGATTCCTGGATGGATTCCTGGCTGGATTCCTGGCTGGATTCCTGACTGGATTCCTGGCTGGATTCCTGGCTGGATTCCTGGCTGGTTTCCTGGATGGATTCTTGGATGGATTCTTGGCTGGTTTCCTGGATGGATTCCTGACTGGATTCCTGGCTGGATTCCTGGCTGGTTTCCTGGATGGATTCTTGGCTGGTTTCCTGGCTGGTTTCCTGGATGGATTCTTGGCTGGATTCCTGGCTGGTTTCCTGGCTGGTTTCCTGGATGGATTCCTGGATGGATTCCTGACTGGATTCCTGGCTGGTTTCCTGGAAGGATTCTTGGCTGGATTCCTGGCTGGATTCCTGGATGGATTCCTGGCTGGTTTCCTGGATGGATTCCTGACTGGATTCCTGGCTGGTTTCCTGGATGGATTCTTGGCTGGATTCCTGGCTGGTTTCCTGGATGGATTCCTGACTGGATTCCTGGCTGGATTCCTGGCTGGTTTCCTGGATGGATTCTTGGCTGGTTTCCTGGATGGATTCCTGACTGGATTCCTGGCTGGATTTCTGGCTGGTTTCCTGGATGGATTCTTGGATGGATTCTTGGCTGGTTTCCTGGATGGATTCCTGACTGGATTCCTGGCTGGATTCCTGGCTGGTTTCCTGGATGGATTCTTGGCTGGTTTCCTGGCTGGTTTCCTGGATGGATTCCTGGCTGGATTCCTGGCTGGTTTCCTGGATGGATTCTTGGCTGGATTCCTGGCTGGTTTCCTGGATGGTTTCCTGGATGGATTCCTGGATGGATTCCTGACTGGATTCCTGGCTGGTTTCCTAGATGGATTCCTGACTGGATTCCTGACTGGATTCCTGGCTGGATTCCTGGCTGGATTCCTGACTGGATTCCTGGCTGGTTTCCTGGCTGGATTCCTGGCTGGATTCCTGGCTGGATTCCTGACTGGATTCCTGGCTGGTTTCCTGGCTGGATTTCTGACTGGATTCCTGGCTGGATTCCTGGCTGGATTCCTGGCTGGATTCCTGGCTGGATTCCTGACTGGATTCCTGGCTGGTTTCCTGGCTGGATTCCTGGATGGATTCCTGGCTGGATTCCTGGCTGGATTCCTGGCTGGATTCCTGACTGGATTCCTGGATGGATTCCTGACTGATTTCCTGGATGGATTCCTGACTGGATTCCTGGATGGATTCTTGGCTGGATTCCTGGCTGGATTCCTGGATGGATTCCTGGCTGGTTTCCTGGATGGATTCCTGACTGGATTCCTGGCTGGTTTCCTGGATGGATTCTTGGCTGGATTCCTGGCTGGTTTCCTGGATGGATTCCTGACTGGATTCCTGGCTGGATTCCTGGCTGGTTTCCTGGATGGATTCTTGGCTGGTTTCCTGGATGGATTCCTGACTGGATTCCTGGCTGGATTTCTGGCTGGTTTCCTGGATGGATTCTTGGATGGATTCTTGGCTGGTTTCCTGGATGGATTCCTGACTGGATTCCTGGCTGGATTCCTGGCTGGTTTCCTGGATGGATTCTTGGCTGGTTTCCTGGCTGGTTTCCTGGATGGATTCCTGGCTGGATTCCTGGCTGGTTTCCTGGATGGATTCTTGGCTGGATTCCTGGCTGGTTTCCTGGATGGTTTCCTGGATGGATTCCTGGATGGATTCCTGACTGGATTCCTGGCTGGTTTCCTGGATGGATTCCTGGCTGGATTCCTGACTGGATTCCTGGATGGATTCCTGGCTGGATTCCTAGATGGATTCCTGACTGGATTCCTGACTGGATTCCTGGCTGGATTCCTGGCTGGATTCCTGACTGGATTCCTGGCTGGTTTCCTGGCTGGATTTCTGACTGGATTCCTGGCTGGATTCCTGGCTGGATTCCTGGCTGGATTCCTGGCTGGATTCCTGACTGGATTCCTGGCTGGTTTCCTGGCTGGATTCCTGACTGGATTCCTGGCTGGATTCCTGGCTGGATTCCTGGCTGGATTCCTGACTGGATTCCTGGATGGATTCCTGACTGATTTCCTGGATGGATTCCTGGATGAATTCCTGGCTGGATTCCTGGCTGGATTCCTGGCTGGATTCCTGGCTGGATTCCTGACTGGATTCCTGGATGGATTCTTGGCTGGATTCCTGGCTGGTTTCCTGGATGGATTCCTGACTGGATTCCTGGCTGGATTCCTGGCTGGTTTCCTGGATGGATTCTTGGCTGGTTTCCTGGATGGATTCCTGACTGGATTCCTGGCTGGATTCCTGGCTGGATTCCTGACTGGATTCCTGGCTGGATTCCTGGATGGATTCCTGGCTGGATTCCTGGCTGGATTCCTGACTGGATTCCTGGCTGGATTCCTGGCTGGATTCCTGGCTGGTTTCCTGGATGGATTCTTGGATGGATTCTTGGCTGGTTTCCTGGATGGATTCCTGACTGGATTCCTGGCTGGATTCCTGGCTGGTTTCCTGGATGGATTCTTGGCTGGTTTCCTGGCTGGTTTCCTGGATGGATTCTTGGCTGGATTCCTGGCTGGTTTCCTGGCTGGTTTCCTGGATGGATTCCTGGATGGATTCCTGACTGGATTCCTGGCTGGTTTCCTGGATGGATTCTTGGCTGGATTCCTGGCTGGATTCCTGGATGGATTCCTGGCTGGTTTCCTGGATGGATTCCTGACTGGATTCCTGGCTGGTTTCCTGGATGGATTCTTGGCTGGATTCCTGGCTGGTTTCCTGGATGGATTCCTGACTGGATTCCTGGCTGGATTCCTGGCTGGTTTCCTGGATGGATTCTTGGCTGGTTTCCTGGATGGATTCCTGACTGGATTCCTGGCTGGATTTCTGGCTGGTTTCCTGGATGGATTCTTGGATGGATTCTTGGCTGGTTTCCTGGATGGATTCCTGACTGGATTCCTGGCTGGATTCCTGGCTGGTTTCCTGGATGGATTCTTGGCTGGTTTCCTGGCTGGTTTCCTGGATGGATTCCTGGCTGGATTCCTGGCTGGTTTCCTGGATGGATTCTTGGCTGGATTCCTGGCTGGTTTCCTGGATGGTTTCCTGGATGGATTCCTGGATGGATTCCTGACTGGATTCCTGGCTGGTTTCCTGGATGGATTCCTGGCTGGATTCCTGACTGGATTCCTGGATGGATTCCTGGCTGGATTCCTAGATGGATTCCTGACTGGATTCCTGACTGGATTCCTGGCTGGATTCCTGGCTGGATTCCTGACTGGATTCCTGGCTGGTTTCCTGGCTGGATTTCTGACTGGATTCCTGGCTGGATTCCTGGCTGGATTCCTGGCTGGATTCCTGGCTGGATTCCTGACTGGATTCCTGGCTGGTTTCCTGGCTGGATTCCTGACTGGATTCCTGGCTGGATTCCTGGCTGGATTCCTGGCTGGATTCCTGACTGGATTCCTGGATGGATTCCTGACTGATTTCCTGGATGGATTCCTGGATGAATTCCTGGCTGGATTCCTGGCTGGATTCCTGGCTGGATTCCTGGCTGGATTCCTGACTGGATTCCTGGATGGATTCTTGGATGGATTCTTGGCTGGTTTCCTGGATGGATTCCTGACTGGATTCCTGGCTGGATTCCTGGCTGGTTTCCTGGATGGATTCTTGGCTGGTTTCCTGGCTGGTTTCCTGGATGGATTCCTGGCTGGATTCCTGGCTGGTTTCCTGGATGGATTCTTGGCTGGATTCCTGGCTGGTTTCCTGAATGGTTTCCTGGATGGATTCCTGGATGGATTCCTGACTGGATTCCTGGCTGGTTTCCTGGATGGATTCCTGGCTGGATTCCTGACTGGATTCCTGGATGGATTCCTGGCTGGATTCCTAGATGGATTCCTGACTGGATTCCTGGCTGGATTCCTGGCTGGATTCCTGACTGGATTCCTGGCTGGTTTCCTGGCTGGATTTCTGACTGGATTCCTGGCTGGATTCCTGGCTGGATTCCTGGCTGGATTCTTGACTGGATTCCTGGATGGATTCCTGACTGGTTTCCTGGATGGATTCCTGGATGAATTCCTGGCTGGATTCCTGGCTGGATTCCTGGCTGGATTCCTGGCTGGATTCCTGACTGGATTCCTGGCTGGTTTCCTGGCTGGATTCCTGACTGGATTCCTGGCTGGATTCCTGGCTGGATTCCTGGCTGGATTCCTGACTGGATTCCTGGATGGATTCCTGACTGGTTTCCTGGATGGATTCCTGGATGAATTCCTGGATGGATTCCTGGCTGGTTTCCTGGATGGATTCCTGACTGGATTCCTGGCTGGTTTCCTGGATGGATTCTTGGCTGGATTCCTGGCTGGTTTCCTGGATGGATTCCTGACTGGATTCCTGGCTGGATTCCTGGCTGGTTTCCTGGATGGATTATTGGCTGGTTTCCTGGATGGATTCCTGACTGGATTCCTGGATGGATTCCTGACTGGATTCCTGGCTGGATTCCTGGCTGGATTCCTGACTGGATTCCTGGCTGGTTTCCTGGCTGGATTTCTGACTGGATTCCTGGCTAGATTCCTGGCTGGATTCCTGGCTGGATTCCTGACTGGATTCCTGGATGGATTCCTGACTGGTTTCCTGGATGGATTCCTGGATGAATTCCTAGATGGATTCCTGACTGGATTCCTGGCTGGATTCCTGGCTGGATTCCTGACTGGATTCCTGGCTGGTTTCCTGGCTGGATTTCTGACTGGATTCCTGGCTGGATTCCTGACTGGATTCCTGGCTGGATTCCTGACTGGATTCCTGGCTGGATTCCTGGCTGGTTTCATGGCTGGATTCCTGGCTGGATTCCTGGCTGGATTCCTGACTGAATTCCTAGATGGATTCCTGACTGGATTCCTGGCTGGATTCCTGGCTGGTTTCCTGGCTGGATTCCTGGCTGGATTCCTGGCTGGATTCCTGGCTGGATTCCTGACTGGATTCCTGGCTGGATTCCTGGCTGGATTCCTGGCTGGATTCCTGGCTGGATTCCTGACTGGATTCCTGGATGGATTCCTGACTGGATTCCTGGCTGGATTCCTGGATGAATTCCTGGCTGGATTCCTGGCTGGATTCCTGACTGGATTCCTGACTGGATTCCTGGCTGGATTCCTGACTGGATTCCTGGCTGGATTCCTGACTGGATTCCTGGCTGGATTCCTGGCTGGATTCCTGACTGAATTCCTAGATGGATTCCTGACTGGATTCCTGGCTGGATTCCTGGCTGGTTTCCTGGCTGGATTCCTGGCTGGATTCCTGGCTGGATTCCTGGCTGGATTCCTGACTGGATTCCTGGCTGGATTCCAGGCTGGATTCCTGGCTGGATTCCTGGCTGGATTCCTGACTGGATTCCTGGATGGATTCCTGACTGGATTCCTGGCTGGATTCCTGGATGAATTCCTGGCTGGATTCCTGGCTGGATTCCTGACTGGATTCCTGACTGGATTCCTGGCTGGATTCCTGACTGGATTCCTGGCTGGATTCCTGACTGGATTCCTGGCTGGATTCCTGACTGGATTCCTGACTGGATTCCTGACTGGATTCCTGACTGGATTCCTGGCTGGATTCCTGACTGGATTCCTGGCTGGATTCCTGACTGGATTCCTGGCTGGATTCCTGACTGGATTCCTGACTGGATTCCTGACTGGATTCCTGACTGGATTCCTGGCTGGATTCCTGACTGGATTCCTGACTGGATTCCTGACTGGATTCCTGGCTGGATTCCTGACTGGATTCCTGGCTGGATTCCTGACTGGATTCCTGACTGGATTCCTGACTGGATTCCTGACTGGATTCCTGACTGGATTCCTGACTGGATTCCTGGCTGGATTCCTGACTGGATTCCTGGCTGGATTCCTGACTGGATTCCTGGCTGGATTCCTGACTGGATTCCTGACTGGATTCCTGGCTGGATTCCTGGCTGGATTCCTGACTGGATTCCTGGATGGATTCCTGACTGGTTTCCTGGATGGATTCCTGGATGAATTCCTGGATGGATTCCTGGCTGGTTTCCTGGATGGATTCCTGACTGGATTCCTGGCTGGTTTCCTGGATGGATTCTTGGCTGGATTCCTGGCTGGTTTCCTGGATGGATTCCTGACTGGATTCCTGGCTGGATTCCTGGCTGGTTTCCTGGATGGATTCTTGGCTGGTTTCCTGGATGGATTCCTGACTGGATTCCTGGATGGATTCCTGACTGGATTCCTGGCTGGATTCCTGGCTGGATTCCTGACTGGATTCCTGGCTGGTTTCCTGGCTGGATTTCTGACTGGATTCCTGGCTGGATTCCTGGCTGGATTCCTGGCTGGATTCCTGACTGGATTCCTGGATGGATTCCTGACTGGTTTCCTGGATGGATTCCTGGATGAATTCCTAGATGGATTCCTGACTGGATTCCTGGCTGGATTCCTGGCTGGATTCCTGACTGGATTCCTGGCTGGTTTCCTGGCTGGATTTCTGACTGGATTCCTGGCTGGATTCCTGACTGGATTCCTGGCTGGATTCCTGACTGGATTCCTGGCTGGATTCCTGGCTGGTTTCCTGGCTGGATTCCTGGCTGGATTCCTGGCTGGATTCCTGACTGAATTCCTAGATGGATTCCTGACTGGATTCCTGGCTGGATTCCTGGCTGGTTTCCTGGCTGGATTCCTGGCTGGATTCCTGGCTGGATTCCTGGCTGGATTCCTGACTGGATTCCTGGCTGGATTCCTGGCTGGATTCCTGGCTGGATTCCTGACTGGATTCCTGGATGGATTCCTGACTGGATTCCTGGCTGGATTCCTGGATGAATTCCTGGCTGGATTCCTGGCTGGATTCCTGACTGGATTCCTGACTGGATTCCTGGCTGGATTCCTGACTGGATTCCTGGCTGGATTCCTGACTGGATTCCTGGCTGGATTCCTGGCTGGATTCCTGACTGAATTCCTAGATGGATTCCTGACTGGATTCCTGGCTGGATTCCTGGCTGGTTTCCTGGCTGGATTCCTGGCTGGATTCCTGGCTGGATTCCTGGCTGGATTCCTGACTGGATTCCTGGCTGGATTCCTGGCTGGATTCCTGGCTGGATTCCTGGCTGGATTCCTGACTGGATTCCTGGATGGATTCCTGACTGGATTCCTGGCTGGATTCCTGGATGAATTCCTGGCTGGATTCCTGGCTGGATTCCTGACTGGATTCCTGACTGGATTCCTGGCTGGATTCCTGACTGGATTCCTGGCTGGATTCCTGACTGGATTCCTGGCTGGATTCCTGACTGGATTCCTGACTGGATTCCTGACTGGATTCCTGACTGGATTCCTGGCTGGATTCCTGACTGGATTCCTGGCTGGATTCCTGACTGGATTCCTGGCTGGATTCCTGACTGGATTCCTGACTGGATTCCTGACTGGATTCCTGGCTGGATTCCTGACTGGATTCCTGACTGGATTCCTGACTGGATTCCTGGCTGGATTCCTGACTGGATTCCTGGCTGGATTCCTGACTGGATTCCTGACTGGATTCCTGACTGGATTCCTGACTGGATTCCTGACTGGATTCCTGACTGGATTCCTGACTGGATTCCTGGCTGGATTCCTGACTGGATTCCTGGCTGGATTCCTGACTGGATTCCTGGCTGGATTCCTGACTGGATTCCTGACTGGATTCCTGACTGGATTCCTGGCTGGATTCCTGACTGGATTCCTGGCTGGATTCCTGACTGGATTCCTGGCTGGATTCCTGACTGGATTCCTGACTGGATTCCTGACTGGATTCCTGGCTGGATTCCTGACTGGATTCCTGGCTGGATTCCTGACTGGATTCCTGGCTGGATTCCTGACTGGATTCCTGACTGGATTCCTGACTGGATTCCTGGCTGGATTCCTGACTGGATTCCTGGCTGGATTCCTGACTGGATTCCTGGCTGGATTCCTGACTGGATTCCTGACTGGATTCCTGACTGGATTCCTGACTGGATTCCTGACTGGATTCCTGACTGGATTCCTGGCTGGATTCCTGACTGGATTCCTGACTGGATTCCTGGCTGGATTCCTGACTGGATTCCTGGCTGGATTCCTGACTGGATTCCTGGCTGGATTCCTGACTGGATTCCTGACTGGATTCCTGGCTGGATTCCTGACTGGATTCCTGGCTGGATTCCTGACTGGATTCCTGGATGGATTCCTGGCTGGTTCCTTCCGCACAGCTGACAATGGTGCCGCTGCTGTCATCATCGTTACTATTGGAGGGTTATTGAAAGAAGGTGGCGATGAGTGGAATACTTTGAAGCAAAACCGCCTCTCTTGCCTCCCTTTCTTTGCTGCCTTTCCTTTTGGAAGCACCACTACCTCAACATCTGTGGTCTATATTTCAGAACCAGTATGCTATGAATATATTCATATCTCAATACTTATTCAATAATAACTAAATTAATATACATTGATAATGGCAACACCCTTCAAATACTGTTGTTGGAAAATACGATCAAGGCGTAGAATGTTATAGACTACTTGTACCTAAAGGCAGCTTTGAGCAGATAAAATAAAATAAAAATTTAAAAGCACGTGAAAGAAAATAAACTTTTAAAAAGGCTGTTGTTTTAGAAAAAGATGAACAAAAGTTTCTGAATATATTCGTTGTGACTTATATACCTGCCAGACACGGATATAATACTGGTAGGAACCTCCTTGTTACACCAGCCCACAGAGGATTATTGTGTCCGTCCGTCCGTCGTGCATCCAAAAATGGGAGGGGTGGGGCTGGGTGAAGAGGGGAGGGTGGGGAGGGGCTGTGTGGGGAGGGGAGGGTGGGGAGGGAGGGGCTGGGTGGGGAGGGTGGGGAGGGGCTGGGTGGGGAGGGTGGGGCTGGGTGGGGAGGGAGGGGCTGGGTGGGGAGGGTGAGGAGGGGCTGGGTGGGGAGGGTGGGGCTGGGTGGGGAGGGAGGGGCTGGGTGGGGAGGGAGGGAGGGGAGGGTGGGGAGGGAGGGAGGGGAGGGTGAGGCTGGGTGGGGGGTGTGGGATGGGGGATGGGAAGGGTGGGGCTGGGTGGGGAGGGGCTGGGTGGGGGGTGGGAGGGGTGGGGCTGGGTGGGGAGGGGCTGCTCACCCCGTGGTGCCCTTATCAAACTCAACGTTTAACCTACTCACGCCGGCTTGTGCCCGCCCTCACAGTCGGCCATATTTGCGGAATACACCACGCCGCCGTTGACCCTGCAGGCCATTGACCGAGCAACCCAACGTTCCTACCAGCTCCCTCCGCAGGACAATGTGTTTATTTTGCTTGAAATTCAAAAGGAAACTTGTTTTTGATTGGCTGAACAACCGCCAAAGGTTTATCATAAGTCAGTGAAGTGACTTGGTGGAGACTACGCCCATAGGCCACACACCACATCGATGGGGAGGGGAAAACAGACCTACATAACAAAAAAGGCTCAGTCCCTTTTACACGCACCTTAACATCATCCACACCTAGTTTACACAACAAAGGCTCATTCCTAGCAGCGTGCTTTAGCCGCATCGAACCTCACACAAATAATACAGTGATCGCTCGTTTATCGCGGTTAATGGGGACCGGAACCCCGTCGCGATAGGTGAAAATCCGCCAAGTAGGATTGGCCCCCCTAGGAATTTCCGTATATGTGTGTGTGGGTACCAGAATGTTTAAGATATGTATATTTATACATTATATATATTTTTTACTTAAATCTATTTCATTGTAAAACCTTAATATTATACATTCACTCTCTCTCTCATAGGATACGTATTATGGTGTTCTACACACACCAATGACAGTAGCATCTTGAGACTTGACTCCAGTAATGACGACGATGACAATGACAATGACGACGATGACAGACCTGTGCAAGTTCGATGAATGTGATGATGAATGATGATGATGGTGTTACCAGAGGTGGGACAAAGTCATTGTTATGCAAGTCACAAGTAAGTCTCAAGTCTTTGCTCTCGAGTCCCGAGTCAAGTCGAGTCAAAGATGAGGCAAGTCCAAGTCGAGTCTGAAGTCATCAAAATCATGACTCGAGTCTGACTCGAGTCCAAGTCGCATGACTCGAGTCCACACCTCTGGGTGTTACTGCACAGGTATAATGAGGCCTTTAAATCAGTTCGAAAAATCCGCGATGCACTGAGGCCGCGAAACTTGAACCGCGAAGTGGCGAGAGATTACTGTATTCAGGGCCTACCTTGGCTCCTCCCACCCTCAACCAGTATATATACAAATACTGTGTTCTTGGTATTTCTCTCACTTGATACAGCTATCGTGCTGGGACGGTTCCACCTGACGACGGAAGCTTGTGTTGCCTCCGAAACGTCGTGATTTTTTTTAATTTTTTTTATTTTACTTTTATTAATTTTAATTTTTTACCTACGTGACTTTACGGAAAAAAACCTAAAAATATGAATCCTTGCAGTCACGAAAGCTTCAAATCTAGAACCTCGTAAGAGCTGTCGACAATTTGCATGTCAACGTGAGCATTGCCTACGTCCGTGGATCTATAACAAGACGGTCTATGGAAAACATGAGTGGGTTTTTCCTTAATCTTTAAGTATAGATTGGGTCTCTTACATATGTGTTAGTGTATGAAGAAATGTAGCTTTTGGCATTTTTAAAAATGTTTCACTAGACCGCCATGTATTTTTAAATCCTTTATATTAAGTTCGCTTGCTTGCGTGCTTGCTTGCTTGCGTGCTTGCTTGCGCGCTTACGACCGTGCAAATCTTTCGGTCGTTTTTTAACCCACTTCCCGTGATCCAATCGAGCTGACATTTTCCACACAGACTCGTTGTGCGTGACAATTGATTTTCGTGAAAAAAAATTTCCCCAAAATTTTACACTTTTTAGGGAAAAAATAAATTATATTTAATTACCAATTGCTTAATGGTGGCAGGCAATCATCTGACCCATAGGTGGCAGCCATCTCAAGCCAGAGGACGAGAGGACTTTAGCCGCCGCGCATATAAAGGATTTATAGTGAAAAACTTTGTTTTTACGGGTTCATTTTTTTAATAATTGATTTGTCAAGGGCGAACTCAGCTCTCAACAAACGACGACCTATCGGTCTCACTAGCCGACTTTTTAGTGCCGCTAATTTGGTTGTAAGGGCAGCTAGCTGGCAATAAGTAATATTAAAAAATACTTTTTTTAAAACACGCTTTAATGAAATGTACCCTACTCGTAATGGCAGAACTCCAGGACTCCAGGAAGTGGCCCCGAAGCTTGCCATAACGTAATTGGCCGTGGTCATTTAGAGCCAACGTGAGTTGAGCGTGGACAATTAGAGCCAAGCGGAAACATAACATGTAAAAAAGAATGTTAAAAAATACGTTTAAACAAAATTGATAGAATATAGTTTAAAATTTCGATTTAAAGCTTTCGTGACTGCAGGGATTCATCTTCTTGGTTCTTTCGGTGAAGTCGTCACGTAGAAGGGAAATAATAAAATAATAAAAATAAAACATAATAAAATACAATTCTCACGACGTTTCGGCCACAACGCAAGCAGCCGTCCTCAGGTGAAGAACAGGTCTGTCGGAAAGACAGCGTCTCATTCAGACGTCTCATTCAGACGCTGCTAGATTTGGAATCAGCACCCCAAAATTACCTTAAAACCGTTGGAATAGCGCCATGTCGCCTCCTGCCCACCAGGTGGCGGAGTTACTCAGCGAGAGACGCAGAGGAACTGTCCAGACTCACCCAGAGACCCACAGACTCACACAGAGACCCACAGACTCACACAGAGACCCACAGACTCACACAGAGACCCACACTCACACACAGACTCACAGACTCACACACAGACTCACAGACTCACACCCAGAGATCCACAGACTCACACAGAGACCCACAGACTCACACAGAGACCCACACTTACACACAGACTCACAGACTCACACAGAGACCCACACTCACACACAGACTCACAGACTCACACAGAGAGACCCACAGACTCACACAGAGACCCACAGACTCACACAGAGACCCACACTCACACACAGACTCACAGACTCACACAGAGACCCACAGACTCACACAGAGACCCACAGACTCACACACAGACTCACAGACTCACACACAGAGACCCATAGACTCACACAGAGACCCACACTCACACACAGACTCACAGACTCACACAGAGACCCACAGACTCACACAAAGACCCACAGACTCACACAGAGACCCACACTCACACACAGACTCACAGACTCACACAGAGACCCACAGACTCACACAGAGACTCACAGACTCACACACAGAGACCCACAGACTCACACAGAGACCCACACTTACACACAGACTCACAGACTCACACAGAGACCCACAGACTCACACAGAGACCCACACTCACACACAGACTCACAGACTCACACAGAGACCCACAGACTCACACAGAGACCCACAGACTCACACACAGAGACCCACAGACTCACACAGAGACCCACACTTACACACAGACTCACAGACTCACACAGAGACCCACAGACTCACACAGAGACCCACAGACTCACACACAGAGACCCACAGACTCACACACAGAGACCCACAGACTCACACAGAGACCCACAGACTCACACACAGAGACCCACAGACTCACACAGAGACCCACACTTACACACAGACTCACAGACTCACACAGAGACCCACAGACTCACACAGAGACCCACACTCACACACAGACTCACAGACTCACACAGAGACCCACAGACTCACACAGAGACCCACAGACTCACACACAGAGACCCATAGACTCACACAGAGACCCACACTCACACACAGACTCACACAGAGACCCACAGACTCACACAGAGACCCACAGACTCACACAGAGACCCACACTCACACACAGACTCACAGACTCACACAGAGACCCACAGACTCACACAGAGACTCACAAACTCACACAGAGACCCACAGACTCACACACAGAGACACACAGACTCACACAGAGACCCACAGACTCACACAGAGACCCACAGACTCACACAGAGACCCACAGACTCACACAGAGACCCACACTCACACACAGACTCACAGACTCACACAGAGACCCACAGACTCACACAGAGACCCACAGACTCACACAGAGACCCACAGACTCACACAGAGACCCACAGACTCACACAGAGACCCACAGACACACACAGAGACCCACACTCACACACAGACTCACAGACTCACACAGAGACCCACAGACTCACACAGAGACCCACAGACTCACACACAGAGACCCATAGACTCACACAGAGACCCACACTCACACACAGACTCACAGACTCACACAGAGACCCACAGACTCACACAGAGACCCACAGACTCACACAGAGACCCACAGACTCGCACACAGAGACCCACACAGAGACCCACATACTCACACAGAGACCCACAGACTCACACAGAGACCCACAGACTCACACAGAAACACACAGACTCACACACAGAGACCCACAGACTCACACATAGAGACCCCGCAGATGTGACACAGAGACCCGCAGACTCACACACAGAGACACACAGACTTACACAGAGAGACCCACAGACTCACACAGAGACTCACAGAGACCCACACAAAGACTCACACAGAGAGACCCACAGACTCACACAGAGACCCACAGACTCACACAGAGACCCACAGACTCACACAGAGACCCACAGACTCACACAGAGACTCACACAGAGACCCACAGACTCACACAGAGACCCACACTCACACACAGAGACTCACACAGGGACCCACAGACTCACACAGAGACCCACAGACTCACACAGAGAGACCCACAGACTCACACACAGAGACCCACAGACTCACACACAGAGACCCACAGACTCACACAGAGACCCACAGACTCACACAGAGAAACCCACAGACTCACACAGAGAGACCCACAGACTCACACAGAGACCCACAGACTCACACAGAGACCCACAGACTCACACACAGAGACCCACAGACTCACACACAGAGACCCACAGACTCACACAGAGAGACTCACAGACTCACACAGAGAGACCCACAGACTCACACAGAGACCCACAAACTCACACAGAGACACACAGACTCACACACAGAGACTCACAGACTCACACAGAGAGACCCACAGACTCACACAGAGAGACCCACAGACTCACACAGAGACCCACAGACTCACACAGAGACACACAGACTCACACACAGAGACCCACAGACTCACACACAGAGACCCACAGACTCACACAGAGAGACCCACAGACTCACACACAGAGACCCACAGACTCACACAGAGACCCACAGACTCACACAGAGAGACCCACAGACTCACACACAGAGACCCACAGACTCACACAGAGACCCACAGACTCACACAGAGAGACCCACAGACTCACACAGAGACCCACAGACTCACACAGAGACTCACACAGAGAGACCCACAGACTCACACAGAGACCCACAGACTCACACAGAGACCCACAGACTCACACAGAGACTCACACAGAGACCCACAGACTCACACAGAGACCCACACTCACACACAGAGACTCACACAGAGACCCATAGACTCACACAGAGACCCACAGACTCACACAGAGACCCACAGTCTCACACAGAGACCCACAGACTCACACAGAGAGACCCACAGACTCACACACAGAGACCCACAGACTCACACACAGAGACCCACAGACTCACACACAGAGAGACCCACAGACTCACACACAGAGAAACCCCACAGCTTGAACACGTGGTATACGCCACGTGTTCTTCTTCGCGCCTCCACGTGGCAAGAGTCGAGGTCACTGCTCCTGCCGCTGCTGCTGCTGCTGCTTCACCCAGCCGAGTGTCACGTGGTCTCGTGGTGCCAGGAGGGCTCCATCGCGGTCGCTGGAGATGTCACCGACTTTACCGATGAGCGTCGCCGGCGGTGTCCAGGTCGTCCCCAGGAGGAGGAGGAGGCTCGTGAAGGACGCCGCTGCCGCTGCTGCTACTGGGCAGTTGGAGGCAGTCGCCCTCCGGCAACAGCGGAGAGGCAGAGGAGGGACGCTCACAACAACGAGCGGAGCGCCGGGCGGATAAAATATGTGGCAGCTGCTGGGTCTATCCCGTGACCTCCTCCTCCTGCTGCACCTAGCCTGGCACAGCAGTCAGCTCATGGCACCTGCTGGGTCTGTCCCGTGACCTCCTCCTCCTGCTGCACCTAGCCTGGCACAGCAGTCAACCCATGACATCTGCTGTGTCTGTCCCGTGCCCTCCTCCTCCTGCACCTAGCCTGGCACAGCAGTCAATCCATGACATCTGTTGGGTCTGTCCCGTGCCCTCCTCCTCCTGCACCTAGCCTGGCACAGCAGCAGTCAACCCATGACACCTGCTGGGTCTATTCCGTGACCTCCTCCTCCTCTGTAGAACAGGGGGAGAGAACACACACACACTCCACTCATTCACTCTCACTCACTCATTCAGTCACTCTCACTCACTGTAGATTATGGGGAGAAAACACATACTCCATTCACTCACTCTAACTCATTCACTCACTTTCACTCTGTAGAACAGGGGAAGAAAACACACACACTCCACTCACTCAATCACTCACTCTCACTCATTCAGTCACTCTCACTCATTCAGTCACTCTCACTCACTCATTCAGTCACTCTCACTCACTGTAGATTATGGGGAGAAAACACACACTCCATTCACTCACTCTAACTCATTCACTCACTTTCACTCTGTAGAACAGGGGAAGAAAACACACACACTCCACTCACTCAATCACTCACTCTCACTCATTCAGTCACTCACACTCACTGCCGATTATGGGGAGAGAACACACACACTCCATTCACTCACTCCAACTCATTCACTCACTTTCACTCTGTAGAACAGGGGGAGAAAACACACACACACTCCACTCACTCTAACTCATTCACTCACTTTCACTCTGTAGAACAGGGGGAGAAAACACACACACTCCACTCACTCAATCACTCACTCTCACTCATTCAGTCACTCTCACTCATTCAGTCACTCTCACTCACTGCAGATTAGGGGGAGAGAACACACACACTCCATTCACTCACTCTAACTCATTCACTCACTTTCACTCTGTAGAACAGGGGGAGAAAACACACACTCCATTCACTCACTCTAACTCATTCACTCACTTTCACTCTGTAGAACAGGGGGAGAAAACACACACACACTCCACTCACTCATTCAGTCACTCTCACTCATTCAGTCACTCACACTCACTGCAGATTAGGGGGAGAGAACACACACACTCCATTCACTCACTCCAACTCATTCACTCACTTTCACTCTGTAGAACAGGGGGAGAAAACACACACACTCCACTCACTCATTCAGTCACTCTCACTCATTCAGTCACTCTCACTCATTCAGTCACTCACACTCACTGCAGATTAGGGGGAGAGAACACACACACTCCATTCACTCACTCTAACTCATTCACTCACTTTCACTCTGTAGAACAGGGGGAGAAAACACACACACTCCACTCACTCATTCAGTCACTCTCACTCATTCAGTCACTCACACTCACTGCAGATTAGGGGGAGAGAACACACACACTCCATTCACTCACTCTAACTCATTCACTCACTTTCACTCTGTAGAACAGGGGGAGAAAACACACACTCCATTCACTCACTCCAACTCATTCACTCACTTTCACTCTGTAGAACAGGGGGAGAAAACACACACACTCCACTCACTCATTCACTCACTCTCACTCATTCAGTCACTCTCACTCATTCAGTCACTCTCACTCACTGCAGATTATGGGGAGAGAACACACACACTCCATTCACTCACTCTAACTCATTCACTCACTTTCACTCTGTAGAACAGGGGGAGAAAACACACACACTCCACTCACTCATTCAGTCACTCTCACTCATTCAGTCACTCTCACTCATTCAGTCACTCACACTCACTGCAGATTAGGGGGAGAGAACACACACACTCCATTCACTCACTCTAACTCATTCACTCACTTTCACTCTGTAGAACAGGGGGAGAAAACACACACTCCATTCACTCACTCCAACTCATTCACTCACTTTCACTCTGTAGAACAGGGGGAGAAAACACACACACTCCACTCACTCAATCACTCACTCTCACTCATTCAGTCACTCACACTCACTGCAGATTAGGGGGAGAGAACACACACACTGCATTCACTCACTCCAACTCATTCACTCACTTTCACTCTGTAGAACAGGGGGAGAAAACACACACACACTCCACTCACTCATTCACTCACTCTCACTCATTCAGTCACTCTCACTCATTCAGTCACTCTCACTCACTGCAGATTAGGGGGAGAGAACACACACACTCCATTCACTCACTCTAACTCATTCACTCACTTTCACTCTGTACAACAGGGGGAGAAAACACACACACTCCACTCACTCAATCACTCACTCTCACTCATTCAGTCACTCTCACTCATTCAGTCACTCTCACTCACTGCAGATTATGGGGAGAGAACACACACACTCCATTCACTCACTAACTCATTCACTCACTTTCACTCTGTAGAACAGGGGGAGAAAACACACACACTCCACTCACTCACTCTCACTCATTCAGTCACTCTCACTCATTCATTCAGTCACTCTCACCCCACTCCACCCATCCCACCCACCCCACTCCTGCAAACCGAGTAACTTAATTTCTGGAAGCAGAACAAGGATCGGTAATCGACGAAGATGTTGATGTCATGTTGTTGTTGTTAAGTTGTTGTCAAGTTGTTGTTGAGTTGTTGTTGAGGTTTCAAATGTTTCAGGTTTTTTTTAATTGAAAATTGTAAACGCAAAAATGAAACCGCGGTGAACGCTGTTGTTGTGGTGGTTGTAATTGTTATAGTTCTGGTTATTGTGGTTGTTATGGTGATTGTTGTGATTGTTGTGGTGGTAGTTGTGTTAGTTGTTGTGGTGGTTGTGGCTGTTTGTGGTGGTTGTGGCTGTTGTGATGGTGGTTGTTGTGGTGATGGTTGAAGCTGTAGCTGTTGTGGTTTGTTGTGCTTGTTGTGACTGTTGTGGTTTATGTTGTTGTGGTTGTTGTTGTGATTGTTGTGGTTTATGTTGTTGTGGTTGTTGTTGTGATTGTTGTGGTTTATGTTGTTGTGGTTGTTGTTGTGATTGTTGTGGTTTATGTTGTTGTGGTTGTTGTTGTGATTGTTGTGGTTTATGTTGTTGTTTATGTTGTTGTGATTGTTGTGGTTTATGTTGTTGTGGTTGTTGTTGTGATTGTTGTGGTTTATGTTGTTGTGGTTGTTGTTGTGATTGTTGTGGTTTATGTTGTTGTGATTGTTGTGGTTTATGTTGTGGTTTATGTTGTTGTGGTTGTTGTTGTGACTGTTGTGGTTTATGTTGTTGTGGTTGTTGTTGTGATTGTTGTGGTTTATGTTGTTGTGGTTGTTGTTGTGATTGTTGTGGTTTATGTTGTTGTTTATGTTGTTGTGATTGTTGTGGTTTATGTTGTTGTGGTTGTTGTTGTGATTGTTGTGGTTTATGTTGTTGTGGTTGTTGTTGTGATTGTTGTGGTTTATGTTGTTGTGGTTGTTGTTGTGATTGTTGTGGTTTATGTTGTGGTTTATGTTGTTGTGGTTGTTGTTGTGACTGTTGTGGTTTATGTTGTTGTGGTTGTTGTTGTGATTGTTGTTTATGTTGTTGTGGTTGTTGTTGTGATTGTTGTGGTTTATGTTGTGGTTTATGTTGTTGTGGTTGTTGTTGTGACTGTTGTTGTTTATGTTGTTGTGGTTGTTGTTGTGATTGTTGTGGTTTATGTTGTGGTTTATGTTGTTGTGGTTGTTGTTGTGACTGTTGTGGTTTATGTTGTTGTGGTTGTTGTTGTGGTTGTTGTTGTGACTGTTGTGGTTTATGTTGTTGTGGTTGTTGTGGTTTATGTTGTGGTTTATGTTGTTGTGGTTGTTGTTGTGATTGTTTTGGTTTATGTTGTTGTGGTTGTTGTTGTGATTGTTTTGGTTTATGTTGTTGTGGTTTATGTTGTTGTGGTTGTTGTTGTGACTGTTGTTGTTTATGTTGTTGTGGTTGTTGTGGTTTATGTTGTTGTTTATGTTGTTGTGATTGTTGTGGTTTATGTTGTGGTTTATGTTGTTGTGGTTGTTGTTGTGACTGTTGTGGTTTATGTTGTTGTTGTTGTGATTGTTGTGGTTTATGTTGTTGTGGTTGTTGTTGTGACTGTTGTTGTTTATGTTGTTGTGGTTGTTGTTGTTTATGTTGTTGTGGTTGTTGTGGTTTATGTTGTTGTTTATGTTGTTGTGGTTGTTGTTGCGATTGTTGTGGTTGTTGTTGTTCCATCATCTCGAGACGCGGTCATCGTTTTTGTTGAAAACCCAAAATGAGTGAATGTCGCGCGCGTGTCCTTGGGTAGATCCTCCTCCCCAAGTCGTTACGGCAAAAGTGTTTTTTTTATTATCATCAATCATCATCATCGTCATTAATTATCGTTAATTACCGAGACTTTGTATTTAATAGTAGAGTGACATGCATGGGCATGCGTCGATAAAATACCAACAGAAGAGAGAGAGAGGGAGACGAAGCTCTACACAGCACGGACAGAGACACCTCCAGGCCAGAGGCACACAGAGACAGAGACACACAGAGACACACAGAGACAAAGACACACAGTGACACACAGAGACACACACAGAGACACACAGAGACACACAGAGACACCTCCAGGCCAGAGGCACACAGAGACACACGGAGGCACACAGAGACACACGGAGACACCTCCAATCCAGAGGCACACAGAGACACACAGACACACAGAGACAGAGACACACCGAGACAGAGACACACACAGAGACACACACAGAAACAGAGACACACAGAAACAGAGACACACAGAGACACCTCCAGGCCAGAGGCACACAGAGACACCTCCGGTCCAGAGACACACAGAGACACACACAGACGCAGACAACGGAGACACACAGAGACACCTCCAGTCCAGAGGCACACAGAGACACACAGAGACAGAGACACACAGATACACACAGAGACAGAGACACACAGAGACACCTCCAGGCCAGAAGCACACAGAGACACACACAGAGACACACAGAGACAGAGACACACAGAGACAGAGACACACAGAGACACCTCCAGGCCAGAAGCACACAGAGACACACAGAGACACACAGAGACGCAGACAACGGAGACACAGGGAGACACGGGGAAAGAGATGCGCTGAAAAGGACGGATAGGGGGAAACACACGGACACGGAGATAGACAAACACTGAGACACACAAAGACTGAGACACACAGACACGGAGACACTGAGACACACAGACACTGAGACACACAGACACTGAGACACAGACACTGAGACACACAGATACTGAGACACAGACACTGAGACACACAGACACGGAGACACACAGACACGGAGACACACAGACACTGAGACACAGACACTGAGACACACAGACACGGAGACACACAGACACTGAGAGACACAGACACACAGACACTGAAACACACAGACACACAGACTCTGAGACACACAGACACACAGACACTGAGACACGGGGACAGAGACACAGAAATACGCTGAGACACATGGACATGCGGACAGACAGACAGACACGGAGCAACTGAGACTCATGGACATGGGGAGAGAGACACTGAGACACAGTCAGCGAGGCACACGGACAGAGAGACACCGGGATACACAGACATTAGAGACAGAGACACAGAAGTAGGGGAGACATTAGAACAGATCAGACAGCCACATGGGACGCACAGGAGAAAGACACACAGAGAGATACACACCCAGACACACAGAGATAGACACAGACACCCAGACACAGAGATAGACACAGAAATAAACACAGACTACCCACACAGACACACACATTAGCACAGATAGACACAGTGACACATACATAGATACACAGTAACACACACACATAGAGACACACATGGAGATACACACACAGAGATAAACACAGACAAAGACACAGACAAAGGAAGGGAGCGACCCCCCCCCCCCCAACTGCTCCGACCAATCAAATCGACGGTGCATTTTCTCAGCCCCGCGGGAAGACAAACAATCCGCAAACCGAACGTCCTTCCAACAATAACTCTCCCCCCTCCTGTCCAACACAGAGAGAGAAAGAGATCGTGAAATGTGTGCAAAGGTAGTATCATCGATCGGCAAGTAAAAAAAATTAATAAAATAAATTAACAAAACGAACGTTCAACGAAAACTAAACTAGTGGGAGCCTATCGGCTGTTTCCCGTGAACCAGGCGCGGCCAGGCCTGTGATCAAACCAGAGGCCTGGCCACCGCCGCGCCTTAACTCGATTTCTTATATTATATTTTATTTATATATATGTACACACACACGCATGCACACATGCAAGCAATTTGGGCCAAGGTGCGAGGCTCAACCTTGGGTGCAAAATTCACGACCGACGGGGGGGGGGGGGGGGGGGGGGAGTTGAAATAAATTTAAAAATATTAAATGAATTAAATCACATTCCCGGCCACGTTCCTGTCGCCATATTTGGCAGTCGGCGGTCGCCATCTTGCCAGTCGTTGGCGGCCGCCATCTTAACAGTCCGCGGCCGCCATTTTTGGCAGTCGGCGGCCGCCATCTTGTGGCAGTGGCCGTCATTTTGGCAACAGTCGGCGACGGTCGCCATCTTGGCAAGTCAGCGGCGGCCGCCATCTTGGCAACAGTCGGCGGCGGCCATCTTGGCAACGGTCGCCATCTTGGCAAGTCAGCGGTGGCCGCCATCTTGGCAACAGTTGGCGGCGGCCGCCATCTTGGCAACAGTTGGCGGCGGCCGCCATCTTGGCAACAGTTGGCGGTGGCCATCTTGGCAACAGTTGTCGGCGGCCATCTTGGCAACAGTTGGCGGCCGCCATCTTGGCAACAGTTGGCGGTGGCCATCTTGGCAACAGTTGGCGGTGGCCATCTTGGCAACAGTTGTCGGCGGCCGCCATTTTTGGCAGTGGGTGGCCGCCATCTTGGCAGTCCCGCGACCGCCCATTCTTGGCCTGTGGTCGCTGTGGGGGGGGACACGTGCCGCCATGCTACGCACAGCGTCTTTATCGAACGCGATGACGACGGAAGGAGGAGGTGGTGGTAAAAGAGGAGGTAGCAGCGAAGATGACGATTGGTGGCAGCGGTGGTGGTGGCGGTTTTTGTCAGCCTTTAACCAATAACCGCCCGATCCCACAACCGGATTTGGCTTGTTGGCCCGCAGAAGTCACTGTGGCTTTGTCGCTAAAGCCGGCAGGGTCGGCGGGGAGGGGAGGGTTGCGGTGGGGGGAGTAGAACAGCACAGACGGCCTTCGACCCAGGGGGGCACGGATAAGCAAAACCCTACACAATGGCGATGATACGACATCATCGTTTCATGGACGCACATGTGCGTGCGTGCGTGTGCGTCCGGAACGGAACGTCCCTTCAAGTTTCCGGGGGTGTGGGGAGGGCGCTGCCCGAATTTGTTTTTTTTCTGTCAGAGGTGGCGGTTATGTCGGGCATACAAACTCCACTCACTCTGTAGACCAGGGGGAGATCATACAAACTCCACTCACTCACTCTGTAGAACAGGGGTAGATCATACAAACTCAACTCACTCTGTAGTACAGGGGGAGATCATACAAACTCTTCTCACTCACTCTGTAGAACAGGGGTAGATCATACAAACTGCGCTTAATGTAGAACAGGGGGAGATCAAACAAACTCCACTCACTCTGTAGAACAGGGGGAGATCATACAATTTCCACTCACTTTGTAGACAGCGGGAGATCATACAAACTCCACTCACTCTGTAGAACAGGGGGGAGGGTCACACAAACTCCATTCCAGAGTGTACGCTTGGGCTTTGGCAAACGACATTGGAGAAGAGATGAAGGGGAATCCGAGAGATGAGATGGAGATAGATGAGGTGAGGTGTCCACGTCGGACCCTGACGGACGCCTGCTGTATACTTGGCCCCAAGAGATGTTAACGACCTCGCCTGGTCTACAGGAGGTTCGTGGGTTCGATGCCGGACCCTGACGGACGCCTGCTGTATACTTGGCCCCAAGAGATGTTAACGACCTCGCCTGGTCTACAGGAGGTTCGTGGGTTCGATCACAGCAGTGGCGTATGTACATTTGGAGTCTCTCCTATCCAGGTTTTGTCACGGTGAGATCAGGTTTGGCACGGTGAGCTCAAGTTTGTCACGGTGAGATCAGGTTTGTCACGGTAAGCTCCGGTTTGTCACGGTAAGCTCCGTTTTGGCACGGTGAGCTCAAGTTTGTCACGGTAAGCTCCGTTTTGGCACGGTGAGCTCAAGTTTGTCACGGTAAGCTCCGTTTTGGCACGGTGAGCTCAAGTTTGTCACGGTAAGCTCTGGTTTGGCACGGTGAGCTCAAGTTTGTCACGGTGAGATCAGGTTTGGCACGGTGAGCTCCGGTTTGTCACGGTGAGCTCAAGTTTGTCACGGTGAGATCAGGTTTGGCACGGTGAGCTCAAGTTTGTCACGGTGAGATCAGGTTTGGCACGGTGAGCTCAAGTTTGTCACGGTGAGATCAGGTTTGGCACGGTGAGCTCCGGTTTGTCACAGTGAGCTCAAGTTTGTCACGGTGAGATCAGGTTTGGCACGGTGAGATCAGGTTTGGCAAGGTGAGATCAGGTTTGGCACGGCGGGCACAGTCGCAGTTCCACTGTGGTTGTGGGTTTAGCTATGGGAGGAGACCGGAGACCACACGCAGAACAGAGCGAGAGAACACAAACTCCACTCACTCACTCTGTAGAACAGGGGGAGATCATACAAACTCCACTCACTCTGTAGAACAGGGGGAGATCATACAAACTCCACTCACTCTGTAGAACAGGGGGAGATCATACAAACTCCACTCACTCTGTAGAACAGGGGGAGATCATACAAACTCCACTCACTCTGTAGAACAGGGGGAGATCATACAAACTCCACTCACTCTGTAGAACAGGGGGAGATCATACAAACTCCACTGAATCACTCTGTAGAACAGGGGGAGATCATACAAACTCCACTCACTCTGTAGAACAGGGGGAGATCATACAAACTCCACTCACTCTGTAGAACAGGGGGAGATCATACAAACTCCACTCATTCACTCTGTAGAACAGGGGGAGATCATACAAACTCTACTCACTCACTCTGTAAAACAGGGGGAGATCATACAAACTCCACTCACTCACTCTGTAGAACAGGGGGAGATCGTACAAACTCCACTCATTCACACACACACATTCACTCACTCACTCAGCCGTTCACTCACTCACCCATCTACCCACCCACTCACCCATTCTTGAAACTGCTGGAGAGGTTACCAGCGGTTTGGCGATGGTCTGGCTCGCCCCCTGACCCCATGCCGCCATAGGAATGTGGAATATCCACAAGTGGCTCTGCAGGTTTGATAATCACGTCAAATTGGTAACTCAGCGCCACCCCCCGAGGGGAAAACACACGATCCCCGTACAGATGGAACAGATGGAGATTAGTCCACACTCTCCAGATGGAGCAGATGGAGATTAGTCCACACACGGGGTAGAAGGGAGTGAGATGGAACAGATGGAGATTAGTCCACACACGGGGAAGAAGGGAGTGAGATGGAACAGATGGAGATTAGTCCACACATGGGAAGAAGGGAGTGAGATGGAACAGATGGAGATTAGTCCACACACGGGGTAGAAGGGAGTGAGAAGGAACAGATGGAGATTGGTCCACACACGGGGAAGAAGGGAGTGAGATGGAACAGATGGAGATTAGTCCACACATGGGAAGAAGGGAGTGAGATGGAACAGATGGAGATTAGTCCACACACGGGGTAGAAGGGAGTGAGAAGGAACAGATGGAGATTGGTCCACACACGGGGTAGAAGGGAGTGAGATGGAACAGATGGAGATTGGTCCACACACGGGGTAGAAGGGAGTGAGATGGAACAGATGGAGATTGGTCCACACACGGGGTAGAAGGGAGTGAGATGGAACAGATGGAGATTAGTCCACACACGGGGTGGAAGGGAGTGAGATGGAACAGATGGAGATTAGTCCACACACGGGGAAGAAGGGAGTGCGATGGAACGGATGGAGATTAGTCCACACACGGGGTAGAAGGGAGTGAGATGGAACAGATGGAGATTAGTCCACCCACGGGGTAGAAGGGAGTGAGATTGAACAGATGGAGATTGGTCCACACACGGGGTAGAAGGGAGTGAGATGGAACAGATGGAGATTGGTCCACACACGGGGTAGAAGGGAGTGAGATGGAGCAGATGGAGATTAGTCCACACACGGGGTAGAAGGGAGTGAGATGGAACAGATGGAGATTGGTCCACACACGGGGTAGAAGGGAGTGAGATGGAACAGATGGAGATTGGTCCACACACGGGGTAGAAGGGAGTGAGATGGAACAGATGGAGATTAGTCCACACTCTCCAGATGGAGCAGATGGAGATTAGTTCACACACGGGGTAGAAGGGAGTGAGAAGGAACAGATGGAGATTGGTCCACACACGGGGTAGAAGGGAGTGAGATGGAACAGATGGAGATTGGTCCACACACGGGGTAGAAGGGAGTGAGATGGAACAGATGGAGATTAGTCCACACTCTCCAGATGGAGCAGATGGAGATTAGTCCACACACGGGGTAGAAGGGAGTGAGATGGAACAGATGGAGATTAGTCCACACTCTCCAGATGGAGCAGATGGAGATTAGTCCACACACGGGGTAGAAGGGAGTGAGAAGGAACAGATGGAGATTGGTCCACACTCTCCTGGCTCGAGCCAGGGAGTAGCGACCCACGGCGGCTAGAAGGGAGAGAGTTTGGCACCATCAGTGCGTGATCCACCGACCCCCCCCCCCTCCCCCACGCTGCTGATTCCTCTAACAAACAGCCGCAGCAGCAGCAGCAGCTGCACAATCGAGGTGGTCACGTGCATAGCCATCACAACAGCATCATCATCATCATCGTCGTCATCATCGTCGTCATCATCGTCGTCATCATCGTCGTCGTCGTCGTCGTCGCGAGTAACGGCAGCAGCGGCCACTTGAACACGAAGCTGAATCTTCTTGGTTCTTTCGGTAAAGTCACGTAGAAGGGAAGTAATAAAATAATAAAAATAAAACATAATAAAACAATTCACGAAGCTGAATATTGTGCAGCAACGGAGGGTTTGTTTTTCCTGCGGTTAGATGGCACGAGGACATCAATGTTGAGTCGTTACACCACCAACAAGCCGACACTGCCAATTAGTGAAACCCGCAGGATTTACACTATCAGGGTGGCACACATTACACACACACACACACCCTTGTTGATGTCTTCAAGGATAGCTGTAAACCATCAGCAGCAGTGATGGCAGCGGTGGCTTCTGGCTGCTAACCATCGAACACGGACGGTGGTCACCGCACACCGTCATCACGCTGCGTCTGCGGCCGTCTGGAACGCTCTTCCCTTCCGATATCAAGAAGCCACTAACTGGGAGCTTCGATTGAAAGCTTTCGTGACCGCAGGGATTCATCTTCTTGGTTCTTTCGGTAAAGTCGCGTAGAATGGAAATAATAAAGTAAGAAAAATAAAACATAATAAAATAATATTACGTTTTAAAATAAAACATAATAAAATAATATTATGTTTTATTTGTATTCTTTTTTTATTTCCATCCTACGTGACTTTACCGAAAGAACCACGAAGATAACTGGGAGCTGTGGCTGTACTTCTGCATCTTCATCATCGTCATCTGGATTAACAAACTCGTTTCTTTAGAACTGCTGCGGCTTGTTGATGTTGTGTTTAGTTTGTTGTCCTTCCCCACACACACCTCCGATTTGCGCCGTTGGCTACGTGCAGTGTGAAAGTAGTTCAACATACACGCACATTTACAATTGCACATTTACAATTGTACATGTTGTGCGTATTACTCTACGACCGGTTTAGTGCTGAACCAGCAACTGATTGTGCACGTTTCGATTTAAAACTTTCGTGACTGCAGAGATTCATCTTCTTGGTTCTTTCGGTAAAGTCACGTAGAAGGGAAATAATAAAATAATAAAAATAAAACATAAAATAATTCTCACGACGTTTCGGCCACAACGCAAGGAGCCGTCCTCAGGTGATCATTCAGACGCTGTCTTTCCGACAGACCTGGTCTTCACCTGAGGACGGCTGCTTGCGTTGTGGCCGAAACGTCGTGAGAATTATTTTATTATGTTTTATTGTTTTAGTTTTATTATTTTATTTCCCTTCTACGTGACTTTACCGAAAGAACCAAGATGATTGTGCACGCTTTGTTCTACGCGACACGAACCTGACTTAACGACACAACATTTATATATGGGTACTCCTCTACTTGCAAACATTCGACTTACGAACTTTCAGAGATACGAACAAACCTGTCCGTACGTCCAGTTGCCTGTTAGGACCGAGAGCCGTAAGTTCAATAGATGGCGGTGGTGGCATCTACATCTGCAGAGCGTGAAGAACCAGTGGCATCTACATCTGCAGAACATGAAGAACAAGTGGCATCTACGTCTGTAGAACGTAAAGAATCAGTGACATCTACATCTGCAGAACCAGTGGCATCTACATCTGCAGAACGTGAAGAACCAGTGGCATCTACATCTGCAGAACGTGAAGAACCAGTGGCATCTACATCTGCAGAACGTGAAGAACCAGTGGCACCTACATCTGCAGAACGTGAAGAACCAGTGGCATCTACATCTGTAGAACGTGAAGAACCAGTGGCATCTACATCTGCAGAACGTGAAGAACCAGTGGCATCTACATCTGCAGAACGTGAAGAACCAGTGGCATCTACATCTGTAGAACGTGAAGAACCAGTGGCATCTACATCTGCAGAACATGAAGAACCAGTGGCATCTACATCTGCAGAACGGGAAGAAACAGTGGCATCTACATCTGCAGAACGGGAAGAACCAGTGGCATCTACATCTGTAGAACGTGAAGAACCAGTGGCATCTACATCTACAGAACATGAAGAACCAGTGGCATCTACATCTGCAGAACGTGAAGAACCAGTGGCATCTACATCTGCAGAACGTGAAGAACCAGTGGCATCTACATCTGCAGAACGTGAAGAACCAGTGGCATCTACATCTACAGAACATGAAGAACCAGTGGCATCTACATCTGCAGAACGGGAAGAACCAGTGGCATCTACATCTGCAGAACGTGAAGAACCAGTGGCATCTACATCTACAGAACATGAAGAACCAGTGGCATCTACATCTGCAGAACGTGAAGAACCAGTGGCATCTACATCTGCAGAACGTGAAGAACCAGTGGCATCTACATCTACAGAACATGAAGAACCAGTGGCATCTACATCTGTAGAACGTGAAGAACCAGTGGCATCTACATCTGCAGAACGTGAAGAACCAGTGGCATCTACATCTACAGAACATGAAGAACCAGTGGCATCTACATCTGCAGAACGTGAAGAACCAGTGGCATCTACATCTGCAGAACGTGAAGAACCAGTGGCATCTACATCTACAGAACATGAAGAACCAGTGGCATCTACATCTGCAGAACGTGAAGAACCAGTGGCATCTACATCTGTAGAACGTGAAGAACCAGTGGCATCTACATCTGCAGAACGGGAAGAACCAGTGGCATCTACATCTGCAGAACGTGAAGAACCAGTGGCATCTACATCTGTAGAACGTGAAGAACCAGTGGCATCTACATCTGCAGAACGGGAAGAAACAGTGGCATCTACATCTGCAGAACGTGAAGAACCAGTGGCATCTACATCTGCAGAACATGAAGAACCAGTGGCATCTACATCTGTAGAACATGAAGAACCAGTGGCATCTACATCTGCAGAACGTGAAGAACCAGTGGCATCTACATCTGCAGAACGTGAAGAACCAGTGGCATCTGCATCTGTAGAACGTGAAGAACCAGTGGCATCTACATTTGCAGAACGTGAAGAACCAGTGGCATCTACATCTGCAGAACATGAAGAACCAGTGGCATCTACATCTGTAGAACATGAAGAACCAGTGGCATCTACATCTGCAGAACGGGAAGAAACAGTGGCATCTACATCTGCAGAACGTGAAGAACCAGTGGCATCTACATCTGCAGAACGTGAAGAACCAGTGGCATTTACATCTGAAGAACACGAAGAACCAGTGGCATCTACATCTGCAGAATGTGAAGAACCAGTGGCATCTACATCTGCAGAGCGTGAAGAACCAGTGGCATCTACATCTGCAGAACGTGAAGAACCAGTGGCATCTACATCTGCAGAACGTGAAGAACCAGTGGCATCTACATCTGCAGAACGTGAAGAACCAGTGGCATCTGCATCTGTAGAACGTGAAGAACCAGTGGCATCTACATTTGCAGAACGTGAAGAACCAGTGGCATCTACATCTGCAGAACATGAAGAACCAGTGGCATCTACATCTGTAGAACATGAAGAACCAGTGGCATCTACATCTGCAGAACGGGAAGAAACAGTGGCATCTACATCTGCAGAACGTGAAGAACCAGTGGCATCTACATCTGCAGAACGTGAAGAACCAGTGGCATTTACATCTGAAGAACACGAAGAACCAGTGGCATCTACATCTGCAGAATGTGAAGAACCAGTGGCATCTACATCTGCAGAGCGTGAAGAACCAGTGGCATCTACATCTGCAGAACGTGAAGAACCAGTGGCATCTACATCTGCAGAACGTGAAGAACCAGTGGCATCTACATCTGCAGAACGTGAAGAACCAGTGGCATCTACATCTGCAGAACGTGAAGAACCAGTGGCATCTACATCTGCAGAACGTGAAGAACCAGTGGCATCTACATCTGCAGAACACGAAGAACCAGTGGCTTCTACATCTACAGGAGATTATACAACTTTTAAAGCCATTCCACCGTGTTCAGTGCACAAGCCATAAAACGTGTTTGGACTTCGTTCGTGAGTAGAGGAGTCCCTGTATTTAACCCCTAAAAAGCACACAAACCCTCTATTGTGGAGTGAGTGGTCATGGCAGTATCATCATTAGTAGTAGCAGCATCATCGTTACCATCATCGTCGTCGTCGTCATAAGCAGCAAGCGGGAAAGAGATCTCCCCCCCGGGAAGGCTCAACTGCTTGCGGGAAACATTCGCCACGGGGTAACAAGCTCTACACAAGGGGTTTTGTAGGTGGGTTCAAGAGGGGGTAGGGTGAGTGGGTGGGTGAGGTGGGGTGGGTGAGTGGGTGGGGTGGGTGGTCAGACAATGGAGCCCTTCCCCCTGACCCATCCACACACCCCACACACCCACCCACCTACCCATCCACTCACTCATCCTCCCACCCACCCACCTATCCACTCACTTGCCCACTCACCCACCTACCCATCCACTCACTTGCCCACCCACCTACCCACCTATCCACTCACTTGCCCACCCACCCACCTACCCATCCACTCACTTGCCCACCCACCTACACACACTCACTCACCCACCCACCCACACTCACTCACTCACTCACCCACCCACTCACTCACTCACCCACCCACCCACTCACTCACTCACCCACCCACCCACCCACTCACCCACCCACCCACTCACTCACTCAGTCACCCACTCACTCACCCACTCACTCACTCACCCACCCACCCACTCACTCACCCACCCACCCACTCACTCACCCACCCACCCACTCACTCACCCACCCACCCACTCACTCACCCACCCACCCACTCACTCACCCACCCACCCACCCACTCACTCACCCACCCACCCACCCACTCACTCACTCACCCACCCACCCACTCACTCACTCACTCACCCACTCACTCACTCACCCACCCACCCACTCACCCACCCACCCACTCACTCACTCACCCACCCACCCACCCACTCACCCACCCACCCACCCACCCACCCACTCACTCACTCACTCACCCACCCACCCACCCACTCACCCACCCACCCACCCACTCACCCACTCACTCACCCACCCACCCACCCACTCACCCACCCACTCACCCACCCACCCACTCACTCACTCACTCACCCACCCACTCACTCACCCACCCCACTCACACATGTAGGGGAGACAAGTGGCTGGGGGAGGCCACCTCCCCTCTCCCCTTTGCCCCCCCCCTCTCCCCTTGCCCCCCCCCCCTGGCCCCACCGAGCCCCCCCCCCCAGACCCCCCACCCACCCCTCCCCCCACCCCATGTGTTCTTTTTGGTAACTAACTTCTGGAAGACATTCACAGCAGCTCAAGGTTCTGGGGTCGTTGTATCAAGCCGAGGGGGTGGAGGAGGTGGCAGCGGTAGCAGCAACAGTTGAATTAGAGTTGAAGGGAACCGTGGTGGGTGGACGTTGGGGCGACTTTCCTGCAACCATGTTGCTTGCAACCACAGCGGTGGTGGTGGTGGTGGGCAGGCAGGACGCTGCCGCCTAGCGAAGGCTCACCCGGTGAGTTGGAAAGCGGCTCTCATGCTCACCCACTCACTCACTCACTCACTCACCCACCTACTCACCAACCCAGTCACTCACTCACCCACCCACTCACTCACTCACTCACCCACCTACTCACCAACCCAGTCACTCACCCACCCAACCACACTCACCAGGTGAGCTAGAGAGCAACCCTTAGAAGCAGATCTAGCAATGCTCTCTCACTCACATACCCACTCACCCACACACCCAACCACCTAGAGATCCACTCACTCACCCTCCCACCCACTCACCCATTCACTTGCTCATTCACACTCACTCACCCACCTGCACACTCACTCACTCTTGCATTCACTTACCCACCCACCTACACACCCACCCACTCACCCACCCACTCACCCCCCACCCACTCACCAACCCACTCACCCACTCACCAACCCACTCACCCCACTCACCCACTCACTCACCCACTCACTCACCCACTCACCAACCCACTCACCAACCCACTCACCCACTCACCAACCCACTCACCCACTCACCAACCCACCCACCCCACTCACCAACCCACCCACCCACTCACCAACCCACCCACCCACTCACCAACCCACCCACCCACTCACTCACCCACTCACCAACCCACCCACCCACCCACTCACCAACCCACTCACCCACTCACCAACCCACCCACCCACTCACCAACCCACCCACCCACTCACCCACTCACTCACCCACTCACCAACCCACCGACCCACACACTCACCAACCCACCCACCCACTCACCAACCCACCCACCCACCCACCAACCAACCCACCCACCCACATCCATACTCTGCAGGTGAGCTAGCGAGCAGTGCAAGCTCTGTGATTGGGCCTCAATAGGGTCACGTGGTGGAGTCGTCGTCCTGGCAACGTGGTGAAAATTCTCCCTTTCCTGTTCCTGCGCCGTACGTCTTTGGGGCGTTTTCTTTTTTTGCTAACTAAAATAGTACGAGGCTCTCCCCCGCTACAAACCGCCAAGCTTTTGCCAACATCCACAATTCTCCACACTTCGGGTGATGCCAAACAACGCTGCCGGCAACTTTCTCATTCACCGTCTGTAATGGGGAGACCCATTGGTTGCCTTGTCCAGCCTGCCGGGATCAATTGGGGGCCGCGGTGGCTAGGAGATGTTAACTTCCTCGCCTGGTGTACAGGAGGTCGTGGGTTCGATCCTGACCCTGGCGATGCCTGCTGCTGTATATTTGGAGTCTGTGTCTCTCATCATCATCATCATGGCTAGGAGATGTTAACTTCCTCGCCTGGTGTACAGGAGGTCGTGGGTTTGATCCTCACCCTGGCGATGCCTGCTGCTGCTGCTGTATATTTGGAGTCTGCGTCTGTCTCTCATCATCATCAGGGTGGCTAGGAGATGTTAACTACCTCGCCTGGTAAGCTGTTACCCATAGACTCAACACCGCACCATAGACTAAACACTGCACCATAGACTCAACACCGCACCATAGACTCAACACTGCCCATATACTCAACACTGCCCATAGACTCAACACTGCACCATAGACTCAACACTGCACCATAGACTCAACACCGCACCATAGACTCAACACTGTCCATATACTCAACACTGCCCATATACTCAACACCGCACCATAGACTCAACACTGCACCATAGACTCAACACTGCCCATAGACTCAACACTGCACCATAGACTCAACACTGCCCATATACTCAACACTGCACCATAGACTCAACACTGCACCATAGACTCAACACTGCCCATAGACTCAACACTGCACCATAGACTCAACACTGCCCATAGATTCAACACTTCCCATAGACTCAACACTGCCCATAGACTCAACACTGCCCATAGACTCAACACTGCCCATAGACTCAACACTGCCCATAGACTCAACACTGCACCATAGACTCAACACTGCCCATAGACTCAACACTGCACCATAGACTCAACACTGCCCATAGACTCAACACTGCCCATAGACTCAACACTGCCCATAGACTCAACACTTCCCATAGACTCAACACTGCACCATAGACTCAACACTGCACCATAGACTCAACACTGCCCATAGACTCAACACTGCACCATAGACTCAACACTGCCCATAGACTCAACACTGCCCATAGACTCAACACTTCCCATAGACTCAACACTGCACCATAGACTCAACACTGCCCATAGACTCAACACTGCCCATAGACTCAACACTGCCCATAGACTCAACACTTCCCATAGACTCAACACTGCCCCATAGACTCAACACTGCCCATAGACTCAACACTGCCCATAGACTCAACACTGCCCATAGACTCAGCACTGCACCATAGACTCAACACTGCCCATAGACTCAACATTGCACCATAGACTCAACACTGCCCATAGACTCAGCACTGCACCATAGACTCAACACTGCCCATAGACTCAACACTGCACCATAGACTCAACACTGCACCATAGACTCAACACTACCACATTGCCGTCGCTTCCTTCCTTCTGCCGGAATCTTCACGGGACAATCGACAGCCGACCTCCGAGGGCCTACGCTTACAGCCTCATCCTCACCATCGCCACCACCACCACCATCACGATCACCACAACCACCACCACCACGATCACCACAACCACCATCACCACGATCACCACCACCACCACCATCACTATGATCACCACCACCACCACCACGATCACCACAACCACCATCACCACGGTCACCACCACCATCGCCACCACCACCACCACCACCATCACCACGATCACCACCACCACCATCACTATGATCACCACCACCATCACCACGATCACCACAACCACCATCACCATGATCACCACCACCACCACCACGATCACCACCACCACCGTGACCTCTGGGTGCCACTCCAATGCCCATCTTGGGTGACCTGTCCTTCTCCCTACACACACACACATGCATGTCCCATCCATTACAACCCTTACACACACACGCGTGTCCCACCCATCACAACACACACACGTGTCCCACCCATGACAACACACACACGCGTGTCCCACCCATGACAACACACACACGTGTCCCACCCATCACAACACACACACGTGTCCCACCCATGACAACACACACACGTGTCCCACCCATCACAACACACACACGTGTCCCACCCATCACAACACACACACGTGTCCCACCCATCACAACACACACACGTGTCCCACCCATGACAACCCACACACGTGTCCCACCCATCACAACCCACGATCCACCGTGAGTCGTCTGACCCACCCTTCCCCCTCCTCTCCCGTCCACCGCCATCCAATCAGAGGCCGGCCACCCCCTCCCCTCCCACTCCGATTCCAGCAGTCCGGCACCCACCCACCCACCCACCACCCACCATCCACCCACCATCCACCCACCACCCACGAAAAACCCACCACCCACCCACCACCCACCCTCCACCCACCCACCACCCACGAAAAACCCACCACCCACCCACCACCCACCCTCCGCCCACAACCCACCCACCACCCACCCACCACCCAACACCCACCACCCACCCACTCACCCACCCACCCACCAACCCCCCTCCCCAACCAATTCCGCGTTTGGTTTGTTCCAGTTACGAATGCCTGAGAAAAAAATAATCCACGATGGTGGGGAGTGGGGGTGGTGGGGGGTGGTGGGGGGGTGGGGTGGGGGGGGTGTAAGGGGTGGGGGGGGGGCAGTTCATAAACTGCGGGGGGGGGGTGGGGGGGGTGGGGGTCCGTGCGGTCGCCCCCCCCCCTCCCACTACGTCGCCGCGCTAGCGGTGCTCGTCTTGCCGACGAGTTTGGCGTTCCCGGCAGCCTTGCTGCTCAATTTGCCGGCGGCGGCGGCTCCGGCAGCTGCCCGGCCGCCCGCTTGGGCCGACGACGAGGCCCCCGCAGTCACGGTGGCCCCCGGCACGGAGACCCCCGTGGCCCCCGTGGTGCCGGTGGTGCCGGTGGGAACGCCGGTCGCCGCCGCCGCCGCCGTATTGCCGCCGTTCATGGCCACGGGCGTCCCTGTGGCCTTGGTGCCCCCGCGGGAGGTCCACGGAGACTCGCCCAGGTTGTGCAGCGACGGCTCGCGGTACATGGCCACTGTGGGGGGTGGGGGTGGAGTGAGCGGTGGGGGGGGGGGGAGAGGGGAGGGAGAGTAGGGAGGGAGGGAGGGAGGGAGCGATGGGGGGTGATGGGAGGGGGAGAGAGACAGGGATGGGAAGGGCAGGAGGGATAGGAGGAATGGAGGGAGGAAGGGAGTGGAAAGCGGGGGGAGCAAGGAGGGAGCAATGGGAGGGATTCAAGGGATTGAACGGATGAGAGAGATGGGAGGGGGACGGAGGGATGGGAGGGACAGAAGGAGCGATTGGAGGGTGTCTTAGCGGTACAACGTGGTTCACCTACCGCCACATTCCCCTCAAACGAAACTCAACAAGTGGCAGCGGACAGGGGGAACTCAGCGGGCAGTCGATACGATTGGCTACGTCCAGCGCAAAAGAAGTTCAACATACGCACCGACGTACATCGCTGCCCATGTAGACCCACACACTCGCGCAGAGACCTACAGACTCAACGCTACCACCTCACCGTCAGTCCCCTCCCTCCTGCCGGAATCGTCGCGGTACAAACGACAGCCAACAACCCAGGGCCTACACGTACAGCCTCATTGTCACCGTGCAGTGACCAATAGACTCAACACTGCCCACAGACTCATCACCATAGACTCATCACCATAGACTCAACACCATAGACTCAACACCATAGACTCAACACTGCCCATAGACTCAACACCATAGACTCATCACCATAGACTCATCACTGCACCACAGACTCAACACCATAGACTCATCACTGCACCATAGACTCAACACCATAGACTCATCACCATAGACTCAACACTGCACCATTTACTCAACACCATAGACTCAACACCATAGACTCAACACCATAGACTCAACACCATAGACTCATCACCATAGACTCAACACTGCACCATTTACTCAACACCATAGACTCAACACCATAGACTCAACACCATAGACTCAACACCATAGACTCATCACTGCACCATTTACTCAATACCATAGACTCAACACCATAGACTCAACACCATAGACTCAACACCATAGACTCATCACCATAGACTCATCACTGCACCATTTACTCAATACCATAGACTCAACACCATAGACTCAACACCATAGACTCATCACTGCACCATTTACTCAACACCATAGACTCAACACCATAGACTCAACACCATAGACTCAACACCATAGACTCATCACCATAGACTCATCACTGCACCATTTACTCAATACCATAGACTCAACACCATAGACTCAACACCGCACCACAGACTCATCACCACAGACTCATCACTGCCCATACAGAGAGGCGTGACCCCCCACCCAGCCCCCACACGGTAGTGCCGCCACCTTCGATGGGCTTGGGCAGGAAGTGTGCGCAGGGCTTAGTCTTCTTCACGTGATTCCCCTTCATGGGGCCGCCATCCTTGCCCAGGCCCAGGAACCAGGAGCGGCCCGACTCATGCTGCTTGTAGAGGGTGGAGGCGTAGATGACGTAGTAGTTCTGGTACACCGACTCCTTGAAGCGGCACTCCGGGGTGAAGCGCTCCTGATCACGTGGGGGGGGGGGGGGGGGGGGGGACGCACCGTGGCGCGTCAGTTGGATAACGGTGGTGCTGCTTGTGTCGGGCGGTGGTGGCTGTGGTGGTGGCTGTGGTGGTGGTGGATGTGGTGGTGGTAGTGGTGGTGGGTGTTGTGGTGGTGGGTGTGGTGGTGGTGGCTGTGGTGGTGGCTGTGGTGGTGGCGGTGGTGGTGGTGGGTGTGGTGGTAGTGGATGTGGTGGTGGTAGTGGTGGTGGGTGTTGTGGTGGTGGGTGTGGTGGTGGTGGTGGCTGTGGTGGTGGCTGTGGTGGTGGGTGTGGTGGTGGTGGGTGTGGTGGTGGTGGGTGTGGTGGTAGTGGATGTGGTGGTGGTAGTGGGTGTTGTGGTGGTGGGTGTGGTGGTGGTGGCTGTGGTGGTGGGTGTGGTGGTGGTGGGTGTGGTGGTAGTGGTGGCTGTGGTGGTGGTAGTGGTGGCTGTGGTGGGTGTGGTGGTGGTGGTGGTAGTGGTGCTGTGGTGGTAGTAGTGCTGGCTGTGGTGTTGGTGGCTGTCGTGGTGGTGGCGGTGGTGGTAGTAGTGGCTGTGGTGGTGGCTGTGGTGGGTGTGGTGGTGGTGGTAGTGGTGCTGTGGTGGTAGTAGTGCTGGCTGTGGTGTTGGTGGCTGTCGTGGTGGTGGCGGTGGTGGTAGTAGTGGCTGTGGTGGTGGCTGTGGTGGGTGTGGTGGTGGTGGTAGTGGTGCTGTGGTGGTAGTAGTGCTGGCTGTGGTGTTGGTGGCTGTCGTGGTGGTGGCGGTGGTGGTAGTGGTGACTGTGGTGGTGGCTGTGGTGGGTGTGGTGGTGGTGGTAGTGGTGCTGTGGTGGTAGTGGTGGCTGTGGTGTTGGTGGCTGTCGTGGTGGTGGTGGTGGTGGTAGTGATGGCTGTGGTGGTGGCTGTGGTGGGTGTGGTGGTGGTGGTAGTGGTGCTGTGGTGGTAGTAGTGCTGGCTGTAATGTTGGTGGCTGTCGTGGTGATGGCGGTGGTGGTAGTGGTGGCTGTGGTGGTGGCTGTGGTGGGTGTGGTGGTGGTGGTAGTGGTGCTGTGGTGGTAGTAGTGCTGGCTGTGGTGTTGGTGGCTGTCGTGGTGGTGGCGGTGGTGGTAGTGGTGGCTGTGGTGGTGGGTGTGGTGGCTGTGGTGGGTGTGGTGGTGGTAGTGGTGCTGTGGTGGTAGTAGTGGTGGCTATGGTGTTGGTGGGTGTGGTGGTGGTGGGGGCTGTGTTGGTGGTGGCTGTCGTGGTGGTGTTGGTGGCTGTCGTGGTGGTGGCGGTGGTGGTAGTGGTGGCTGTGGTGGTGGGTGTGGTGGCTGTGGTGGGTGTGGTGGTGGTAGTGGTGCTGTGGTGGTAGTAGTGGTGGCTATGGTGTTGGTGGGTGTGGTGGTGGTGGGGGCTGTGTTGGTGGTGGCTGTCGTGGTGGTGGCGGTGGTGGTTGTGGTGGCTGTGGTGTTGGTCGCTGTTCCGGCATCGGCGCATCCACACAACATCATGGATGCATGCCGGGTCCAACCAAGAACATCTGCTGGACTACATAGTGACGGAACTGCGGATGCGGGCCCATGTCCTTGACACCAGGACCTACCGTGGAGCTGATCTGCCCACTGACCATCGACTAGTCATCTGTAAGATGCGCCTGCCATTCTTCCACTCCGGTGGTGGGTGTACACCCAGGACCCCATTCAAATCTAAGGTGGCCTGGTCTCAGCTAGCTGATGAAAGTTGTAAGCGAGAATTTCATCATCGCTTGCGGCTGTGGTTGGCATCGTCCCCCACTCCTCCAGATGTCAAGGTGAAATGGGCGAGGATTAGGACTTTGACTCAGGCAGCTGCAATGGCTGCTTTGGGTACACGGTCCAGACCTCCCCGGAGACCCTGGCTGACAGAGGAGGTGTTCAAGCTGGCTGATAAAAAGCGACAGGCCCACTCTCATCGTCTACAGCAGGGGTCCTCAAACTACGGCCCGCGGGCCACATGCGGCCCACCGAGGGCATTTATCCGGCCCATGGTCACTAATTGGGCTGCGCTGGTGGGCACTCATTGGGCTGCGGTGGTGAATGGTTCAATGGGCCAATTGACTGGACTTGCCCCCCAGGCCTAAGGCTGCCAGCCCTCCCCTGGCTGCGCTTGACTGGCTCTCCCTCCCTCAGCTCCCTCACTTGCCCCTCGGCTCCACTCCCAGTGATATTCCTGTGTGCTGAGTAAATGATAGAGGGGTAATAACAGAGTGATCTCTGATCTCTGGAGGGGCTGCCTGCTGTTTTCCCGTGCTGGTCAGTGACAGACAGCCAAGGAGTAGGAAACCCAATTTAAATGACAGTAAGTGCATTTATATTCTGATTGCTATTCAATTATATGAGGTTATATATGTTGTATGTTGTGTAAGCCCCGGTTCATACTGTTGCGATCTCTGAGCAGTGCGAGTTCAGCCATATGCTTGTGTATGGCTGAACTTGCATTAGATTCGGAAGAAAAAAGGCACATGTGCCTTCTTTTTTCCTGCAGTGGAATCGGATCGCATGGGTCTTCTCCCCCATGCGATCAGATTCCTATGCGAGTTCGCAGATCGCACTGCGATCTGAGAACAAAACTGCAGGTGTAGCTTGATACAGCTAATCTGGCTGTGACGGTCCCACCTGATGACGGAGACTTGTGTTGCCTCCGAAACGTCGTGATTTTTGTTTTTATTTTATTTTACTTTCTACGTGACTTTACCGAAAAAAACCTAAAAAAAAAAAAACTAAGAAGATGATTCTTTGCAGTCACGAAAGCTTCAAATCTAGAATTAAGGTGTAGTTAACTTTTTAATGGCACCCGCACCAGTGTGAGCCTGGGGTAAAAGCGGAGTTCCCCCACTCAGACTGCATTGATGGGCAGTGCAGTCTGTATGTCTCTGTGTGGGCAAAGTTATTGCTGGTATATTGTTTTTGTAGCGCTGTATATATATTGGTATTTTACTAATAGCAATTTTGACTCCCTAGGAAACAATGATGTCAAGAAAGAGAACATTTGACTCAGAGTGTATGATATTCAAAGAACAGTGGACTTATGATTACTTTTTCATCCAGTACAAGGAAAGAGCTGTGTGTCTGATATGCCAGAATATAGTGTCTGTGTTCAAAGAATACAATTTACGTCGACACTATGAAACTCAACATAAATATAAATATGATTGTTTGGTCGGAGAAGTGAGAAAAGATAAAATATTAAAAATGAAAAATACATTAACAACTCAGCAAAATATGTCGTCACTGCGAGCAAGTTTGCAAGTTGCCAAGCTAATAGCGTGCACTGGCAGACCATTCGTGGAGGGAGAATTTGTTAAAGGATGCCTTCTTTCTGTTGCCAAAGAGACGTGTCCAGAGAAGGCCGATTTATTCAGTGCAGTGAGTCTTTCAGGACCTACAATTACACAGAGGATTGAAGAAATGGGAGACAATTTGCATCAGCATTTGCAAAACTCCGCAAAAAAACGTTCTATTTTTCCTCGGCACTCGACGAAAGCAATGATGTTCGTGATTCTGCACAACTTCTAATTTTTATTCGTGGGACGAATGACTATTTCGAAGTCACAGAAGAGCTTGCTGCACTGCAAAGCATCAAGGGAACAACTACAGGAGAGGATATCTATGAAAAGGTTTGCCAAACTGAATAGTTCGGAGCTGAACTGGGCTAAACTAGCCAGTGTGACAACTGATGGTGCTCCTAGCATCATAGGTGGGACAAAGTCATTGTTATGCAAGTCCAAGTCGAGTCGCAAGTCATCAAATTCATGACTCGAGTCTGACTCGAGTCCAAGTCACATGACTCGAGTCCACATCTCATAGGTGGGACAAAGTCATTGTTATGCAAGTCCAAGTCGAGTCGCAAGTCATCAAATTCATGACTCGAGTCTGACTCGAGTCCAAGTCACATGACTCGAGTCCACATCTCATAGGTGGGACAAAGTCATTGTTATGCAAGTCCAAGTCGAGTCGCAAGTCATCAAATTCATGACTCGAGTCTGACTCGAGTCCAAGTCACATGACTCGAGTCCACATCTCATAGGTGGGACAAAGTCATTGTTATGCAAGTCCAAGTCGAGTCGCAAGTCATCAAATTCATGACTCGAGTCTGACTCGAGTCCAAGTCACATGACTCGAGTCCACATCTCATAGGTGGGACAAAGTCATTGTTATGCAAGTCCAAGTCGAGTCGCAAGTCATCAAATTCATGACTCGAGTCTGACTCGAGTCCAAGTCACATGACTCGAGTCCACATCTCATAGGTGGGACAAAGTCATTGTTATGCAAGTCCAAGTCGAGTCGCAAGTCATCAAATTCATGACTCGAGTCTGACTCGAGTCCAAGTCACATGACTCGAGTCCACATCTCATAGGTGGGACAAAGTCATTGTTATGCAAGTCCAAGTCGAGTCGCAAGTCATCAAATTCATGACTCGAGTCTGACTCGAGTCCAAGTCACATGACTCGAGTCCACATCTCATAGGTGGGACAAAGTCATTGTTATGCAAGTCCAAGTCGAGTCGCAAGTCATCAAATTCATGACTCGAGTCTGACTCGAGTCCAAGTCACATGACTCGAGTCCACATCTCATAGGTGGGACAAAGTCATTGTTATGCAAGTCCAAGTCGAGTCGCAAGTCATCAAATTCATGACTCGAGTCTGACTCGAGTCCAAGTCACATGACTCGAGTCCACATCTCATAGGTGGGACAAAGTCATTGTTATGCAAGTCCAAGTCGAGTCGCAAGTCATCAAATTCATGACTCGAGTCTGACTCGAGTCCAAGTCACATGACTCGAGTCCACATCTCATAGGTGGGACAAAGTCATTGTTATGCAAGTCCAAGTCGAGTCGCAAGTCATCAAATTCATGACTCGAGTCTGACTCGAGTCCAAGTCACATGACTCGAGTCCACATCTCATAGGTGGGACAAAGTCATTGTTATGCAAGTCCAAGTCGAGTCGCAAGTCATCAAATTCATGACTCGAGTCTGACTCGAGTCCAAGTCACATGACTCGAGTCCACATCTCATAGGTGGGACAAAGTCATTGTTATGCAAGTCCAAGTCGAGTCGCAAGTCATCAAATTCATGACTCGAGTCTGACTCGAGTCCAAGTCACATGACTCGAGTCCACATCTCATAGGTGGGACAAAGTCATTGTTATGCAAGTCCAAGTCGAGTCGCAAGTCATCAAATTCATGACTCGAGTCTGACTCGAGTCCAAGTCACATGACTCGAGTCCACATCTCATAGGTGGGACAAAGTCATTGTTATGCAAGTCCAAGTCGAGTCGCAAGTCATCAAATTCATGACTCGAGTCTGACTCGAGTCCAAGTCACATGACTCGAGTCCACATCTCATAGGTGGGACAAAGTCATTGTTATGCAAGTCCAAGTCGAGTCGCAAGTCATCAAATTCATGACTCGAGTCTGACTCGAGTCCAAGTCACATGACTCGAGTCCACATCTCATAGGTGGGATAAAGTCATTGTTATGCAAGTCCAAGTCGAGTCGCAAGTCATCAAATTCATGACTCGAGTCTGACTCGAGTCCAAGTCACATGACTCGAGTCCACATCTCATAGGTGGGACAAAGTCATTGTTATGCAAGTCCAAGTCGAGTCGCAAGTCATCAAATTCATGACTCGAGTCTGACTCGAGTCCAAGTCACATGACTCGAGTCCACATCTCATAGGTGGGACAAAGTCATTGTTATGCAAGTCCAAGTCGAGTCGCAAGTCATCAAATTCATGACTCGAGTCTGACTCGAGTCCAAGTCACATGACTCGAGTCCACATCTCATAGGTGGGACAAAGTCATTGTTATGCAAGTCCAAGTCGAGTCGCAAGTCATCAAATTCATGACTCGAGTCTGACTCGAGTCCAAGTCACATGACTCGAGTCCACACCTCTGCCTAGCATGGTGGGGTCTAAGAAATGAGTATTTGCTCGCATTAACCAAAAGATGGACAAACATAACCATTCTCATCCAATAGCCATACACTGCCTCATCCACCAACAAGCGCTGTGTAGTAAATCTCTGAAGTGGGACTCTGTTAACTTCATTAGAGCTCATGCACTCAACCACAGACAATTTCAGGAATTTCTGTCTGAGCTAAATGTTGACTATGAAGATGTTCTGTACCACACAGAAGTCCGTTGGCTGAGTCGAGGGAGAGTTTTGAAACGTTTCTATGACTTCCACAGATTACAGCTTTTCTGTTTTCAAAAAACAAAGAAGTACCAGAGCTCAATGATGCAGAATGAAAATGGCACCTTGCCTTTCTGACAGATGTAACAGAGCTACTCAACAGGAAAGGGGAAGCTCATCTGTGATATGCAATCACATGTCAAAGCATTTGAAATAATTAGGCCTCCTCATCAAACAAGTGAAGGAGGAAAACTTCTGCCATCTCCCCACAACTCAAAATTTGTTAGCGGAAAAACCATTGGTTGCATTCCCAAACAAAACATGTGTGGATTCACTGGAAAAATTGCAAAAGGAGTTCCAATTTAGATTTAAAGAGCTTCATCTCCATGAACATGACATACAGCTTTTCCGTAACCCATTTTCTATTGACATTGAAAATGTGGATACAATTTACCAAATGGAACTGGCTGAACTGCAGAATTGTGACTCTCTGAAAGACGCATTCAAGTCAAGCAGCCTTCATAATTTCTCTGCATCTCTCCCCTCTGAGACGTATCCTCATCTCAGGAACCATGCACTCAAAATGGCAACCATCTTTGGCAGCGCTTATGTCTGTGAACAAACTTTTTCCAGAATGAAACATTTGAAATCTCCAACCAGATCTAGACTAACGGATGCACACTTGCATCACTTGTTACGACTAGCAGTGACACATATGGAACCGGACATTGGCCATCTCATTAGCCAAAAGCAGGCCCATAGTTCTCATTAAAATACTGGCAAGTTTGTTGATTTAACTTTACATGTTCTTCATTTTAAATATTGTATTTGTTCCCGTTTAGTTTCTTCACTTCAAAATAAGATATATGCAGTGTGCAGAGGAATTTGTTCATAGTTTTTTTTAACTATAGTCCGGCCCTCCAACGGTCTGAGGGACAGTGCACTGGCCCCCTGTTTAAAACGTTTGAGGACCCCTGGTCTACAGCGTCCCACATCAGAGAATGAGGAGGCTTATCGCAGCCTTCGCTCGGAGGTTCGGAGAGCCGTGAGGCGCTGCAAGGATGGGTGGTGGTCGCGGGTTGCTGAGAAGATGGAGTCTGCCTCAATGGCCCACGATCACAAATCACTATTTAACTCCATCAAAAAAGTAACCTGCAGCGCCACACCTATCACCATCATTAGGGGGGAAAAACGGTGATCCAATCTCCGACCCCCAGGAGCAGGTTTGCAGATTTGCTGAGTATTTCTATGAAGTCCTGGGGGAGGGGAAATCTCTCGACATGGAAAACATCGTGGGGCAAAGTGGGGATGACCACTTTGAAGGAGGGTGGCGTTTGTGCACTGACTGCTCTACATGACATCATAACAACAGTCTGGACCACTGGACGGGTTCCGCAGGATTGGAAGGATGCCCTTGTGGTCCCCCTTCTTAAAGACTGTGACAACTACAGGCGCATCTCACTCCTCAGTGTGCCGGGAAAGGTCCTGGCAAGGATTATTCAACATCGCCTTGCTAGGCACGCTGAGGAGAGGTTTGCGGAGCCCCAATGTGATTTCAGGAAAGGGTGGTCCTGCACAGATGCCATATTTTCTGTCTGTTTGCTACGGCAGAGGTGTAGGGAATTCCGACAAGACCTACATCTCTGCTTTATTGACCTGGTCAAGGCCTATGATACCATCAGTAGGCCTGGGCTCTGGGTTGTTCTTGCTTTTGGAGTCCCTGACCCTCTGCTCACGATCATTAAGGACCTTCATGATGGTGAGCGGGCCCGGGCAAAACTATGTGGTCGGGAGTCGGAGCCATTCCCTGTTCACCTTGGGGTGCGACAGGGATGTCCTCTGGCTCCAACATTATTTAACATTTTTCGACCACGTAGTTCGTGAAGCCCTTGATGGCTGTACCGGAGAAATTTCCATCTGGTACAGATATAATGGGAGGCTGATCGATGCCCGGGTGCGGTCAAGGGATGGCTCCCTATTGGTCAACCACGTTATCTATGCCGATGATCTGGTAATTGCCGCTAATTCAGAGGAGTTGGAGGCGCTGCTGCTGAGACTGGAGCGTGCCACTAAGAGGTGGGGCCTTACCATCAGCCCCACCAAAACTAAGCACCTGCCTGGGTATTTTGTAGGCAGTCGCCCTCCAGCAACATCGGAGGGCGGAGGAGCGACGCTCACAACAACGAGCGGAGCGCCGGGTGGCTAAAGCACAGCAAGTTGGCACAGTAGGGGGCACAGGTGGTGCATCAGCCAGTCATCTCGGTCATCTCGGTCAGTCGACCCGTGGAACCTGCTGGGTCTGCCCCGTGACCTCCTGCCAGCGGGCGTTCGACACTTCACGTGGCCTCAAGGTGCACATGGCCTGGCACAAGCGTCGTGGTGACGTCACCGCCAATTAGTGGCGAATGGCGGTTGTTGTTGTTGTGTTGGTGGCTGTCGTGGTGGTGGTGGTGGCTGTGGTGATCGCTGTGGTTGGTGGTGGTGGCTGTGGTGGTGGCTGTGGTGGTGGCTGTGGTGGTGGCTGTGGTGGTGGTGGTGGTGGTGGTGATGCCTGCCCCCGTGCCCCCCCCCGCACCGAGGTGTAGAGGAAGCCGCTGACGTTCATGGCGATGTAGAGGCCGGACTTCACTCCCTGGATGGCGACGACGCGCAGACCCACGGGGATCAGGTTAAAGAGCGCTGCACACACAGAGCACACACACACACAGAGCACACACACAGAACACACACACACAGAGCACACACACACACAGAGCACACACACACACACAGAGCACACACACACACACACAGACAGGGGATCAGGTTAAAGAGCGCTGCACACACAGAGCACACACACACACACAGAGCACACACACACACAGAGCACACACACACACAGAGCACACACACACACAGAGCACACACACACAGAGCACACACAAAGAGTGCACATACACACACAGAACACACACACAGAGAACACACACACACAGAGCACACACACACACAGAGCACACACACACACACAGAGCACACACACAGAACACACACACACATAGCACACACAGAGCACACACACACACAGAGCACACACATAGCACACACACACACACAGAGCACACACACACAGAGCACACACACACACAGAGTACACACACACACAGCACACACACAGAACACACACACAGAGAACACACACACACAGAGCACACACACAGAACACACACACACATAGCACACACAGAGCACACACACAGAGCACACACACACACAGAGCACACACACACAGAGCACACACACACACACAGAGCACACACAAAGAGCACACACACACAGAGCACACACACAGAGCACACACAAACAGAAAGCGCGCACACACACACAGCACACACACACAGAAAGCGCGCACACACACAGAGCACACACACAGAGCACACACACACACAGAAAGCGCGCACACACACACACACAGCACACACACACAGAGCACACACACACACACAAAGCACACACACACACAGAGCACACACACACACACAAAGCACACACACAGAGCACACACACACACAGAAAGCGCGCACACACACAGAGCACACACACAGAGCACACACACACACAGAGCACACACATAGCACACACACACACACAACACACACACAGAACACACACACACACACAGAACACACACACACACAGAGCACACACATAGCACACACACACACAGAACACACACACACACAGAGCACACACACACACAGAGCACACACACACACGCACAGAGCACACACACACAGAGCACACACACACACAGAGCACACACACACACACAGAGCACACACACACAGAACACACACACACACAGAGCACACACACACACAGAGCACACACACACAGAGCACACACACACAGAGCACACACACACAGAGCACACACACACACAGAGCACACACACACACAGAGCACACACACACACAGCACACACACAGAGCACACACACAGAGCACACACACACACACACAGAGCACACACAGAACACACACACACACACAGAGCACACACATAGCACACACACACACAGAGCACACACACACAGAGCACACACACACACACAGAGCACACACACACATAGCACACACACACACACAGAGCACACACACACACAGAACACACACACACAGAGCACACACATAGCACACACACACACAGAGCACACACACACACAGAGCACACACACACATAGCACACACACACACACACACAGAACACACACACACACACAGAGCACACACACACAGAACACACACACACACAGAGCACACACACACACAGAGCACACACACACAGAACACACACACACACAGCACACACACAGAGCACACACACACACAGAGCACACACACACAGAGCACACACACACAGAGCACACACACACAGAGCACACACACACAGAGCACACACACACACAGAGCACACACACACACAGAGCACACACACACAGAGCACACACACACACAGAGCACACACACACAGCACACACACAGAGCACACACACAGAGCACACACACACACACAGAGCACACACACACACACATAGCACACACACACACAGAGCACACACACACACAGAGCACACACACACACAGAACACACACACACACAGAGCACACACACACAGCACAGCACACACACAGAGCACACACACACACAGCACACACACACACACACAGAACACACACACACACAGAGCACACACACACAGCACACACACAGAGCACACACACACACAGCACACACACACACAGAACACACACACACACAGAGCACACACACACAGCACACACACAGAGCACACACACACACAGCACACACACACACAGAACACACACACACACAGAGCACACACACACAGAGCACACACACACAGCACAGCACACACACAGAGCACACACACACACAGCACACACACACACACACAGAACACACACACACACAGAGCACACACACACAGCACACACACAGAGCACACACACACACAGCACACACACACACAGAACACACACACACACAGAGCACACACACACAGCACACACACAGAACACACACACACACAGAGCACACACACACACATAGCACACACACACACACAGAACACACACACACACAGAGCACACACACACAGCACACACACATAGCACACACACACACACACAGCACACACACACACAGAGCACACACACACACACACAGCACACACACACACAGAGCACACACACACACACACAGAGCACACACACACACAGAACACACACAGAGCACACACACACACAGAGCACACACACACACACATAGCACACACACACACACACATAGCACACACACACACAGCACACACACAGAGCACACACACACACACAGAGCACACACACACACACAGAGCACACACACACACATAGCACACACACACAGCACACACACAGAACACACACACACACAGAGCACACACACACACACATAGCACACACACACACACATAGCACACACACACACACAGAGCACACACACACACAGAGCACACACACACAGCACACACACACACAGAGAGCACACACACACACAGAGCACACACACACAGCACACACACAGAACACACACACACAGAGCACACACACACACAGAGCACACACACACACACAGCACACACACACACACAGAGCACACAGAGCACACACACAGCACACACACACACAGAGCACACACACACACAGAGCACACACACACACAGAGCACACACACACACACAGAGCACACACACACACAGAGCACACACACACACAGAGCACACACACACACAGAGCACACACACACACAGCACACACACACACAGAGCACACACACACAGAGCACACACACACAGAGCACACACACACACAGCACACACACACAGAGCACACACAGAGCACACACACACACAGAGCACACACACACAGAGAACACACACACATAGCACACACACACACAGCACACACACACACACACAGAGCACACACAGAGCACACACACACACAGAGAGCACACACACACAGAGAACACACACACATAGCACACACACACACATAGCACACACACACACAGAACACACACACACACAGAGCACACACACACAGAGCACACACACACACAGAGCACACACACCCAGAGAGCACACACATACACACAGAGAGACGGTGTAGTGGGTGTAGTGGGTGGCAGGGTGGGTGGAGTGGTGTAGTGGGGGGTAGGTGTAGTGGGGGGCAGGGTGGGTGTAGTGGGGGGCAGAGTGGGTGGGTGTAGTGGGGGGTGGAGTGGGTGGGTGTAGTGGGGGGGCAGGGTGGGTGGGTGTAGTGGGGGGTGGAGTGGGTGGTTGTAGTGGGGGGCAGGGTGGGTGTAGTGGGGGGCAGAGTGGGTGGGTGTAGTGGGGGGTGGAGTGGGTGGGTGTAGTGGGGGGCAGGGTGGGTGGGTGTAGTGGGGGGTGGAGTGGGGGGTGTAGTGGGGGGTGGAGTGGGTGGATGGTGGGGGGTGACTTGCCAAGGTGACACGCGCTGTCATCATTAACCGGCGCGTCGCAGAGAATCCAGTAGCACAAAGATCACCGCCACCACCAATTCACATCGCTACCATCACACTCATAATTAATTATCATCACTACCACCATCATCATCATCACGACCATCATCACTACCATCACACTCATCACTCTCATCACTCTCATCATCCATCATCACCACCACCATCATCATCCATCATCACTACCATCATCATCATCATCATCCATCATCACTACCATCATCATCATCATCATCCATCATCACTACCATCACCACCACCACCATCATCATCCATCATCACTACCATCATCATCATCATCATCATCATCCATCATCACTACCATCACACTCATCATCATCCATCATCACTACCACCACCACCATCATCATCACTACCACCATCATCATCACCACCACCATCATCATCCTTCATCCCTACCATCACTCTCATCATTAATCATCATCATCACTACCACCATCATCATCGCTACCATCACTCATCACTCTCATCATCCATCATCACTACCATCATAATCATCCATCATCACTACCATCACACTCATCATTAAGCATCATCCATATCACCACCACCATCATCACTACCATCACTCTCATCATCATCCATCATCACTACCATCATCACTGCCACTACCATCACACTCACCACTGTCACTATCATCAGTCACCACTCTCATTAACCATCGTCATCGTCACAATCATCATCATCGTCACTAACATCACCATCATCACCATCGTCACTAACATCACAGTCATCACCACCTCTATCACACTTATCACTGTTATCGTCCTGGGTATGGGTGTCTCTCTCTCTCATGGGGTTCACAATGGCCGTGTCAGAGACACTGAGAGACTAGGTTCAAGCTCTGGGTCTGGGTGTCTCTCTCATGGGGTTCAGGATGGCCGTGTCAGAGACACTGAGAGTCTGGGTTCAGGGTTCAAGCCCTGGGTCTGGGTCTCTCTCTCTCGGGGGTTCACAATGGCCGTGTCAGAGACACTGAGAGACTAGGTTCAAGCCCTGGGTCTGGGTGTCTCTCAGGGGGTTCACAATGGCCGTGTCAGAGACACTGAGAGTCTGGGTTCAAGCCCTGGGTCTGGGTGTCTCTCAGGGGGTTCACAATGGCCGTGTCAGAGACACTGAGAGTCTGGGTTCGAGCCCTGGGTCTGGGTGTCTCTCTCTCTCTCAGGGGGTTCACGATGGCCGTGTCAGAGACACTGAGGGTCTGGGTTCAAGCCCTGGGTCTGGGTGTCTCTCTCTCTCAGGGGGTTCACGATGGCCGTGTCAGAGACACTGAGGGTCTGGGTTCAAGCCCTGGGTCTGGGTGTCTCTCTCTCTCAGGGGGTTCACAATGGCCGTGTCAGAGACACTGATAGTCTGGGTTCGAGCCCTGGGTCTGGGTGTCTCTCTCTCTCTCAGGGGGTTCACGATGGCCGTGTCAGAGACACTGAGAGTCTGGGTTCAAGCCCTGGGTCTGGGTGTCTCTCTCTCTCAGGGGGTCCACAATAGCCGTGTCAGAGACACTGAGATCCTGGGTTCAAGCCATTCACTCACTTAGTCACCCACTCACCCACACATTCACTCACCCACTCACTCACCCACTATTCACTTACTCACCCACTTACCGACTCACTCACCCACCCACTCACTCACCTGCTACTCACCCACTACTCACTCACTCACCCACTCACCCACCCACCCACTCACCCACCCACCCACTCACTCATCCACCCACTCACCCACTCACTCACCCATTCACCCACTCACTTTTCATTCACCCACCCACTCACCCACTCACTCACACACCCACCCACTCACCCACTCACTCACCCACTCACCCACCCACCCACTCACCCACCCACTCACCCACTCAGTCACTCACTCAGTCACTCACCCACTCACTCACTCACCCACTCACCCACTCACCCACCCACCCACCCACCCACCCACCCACTCACTCACTCACTCACTCACCCACTCACTCACCCACTCACTCATTCACCCACTCACTCACCCACTCACTCACTCACCCACTCAGTCACCCACTCACTCATTCATTCATTCACCCACCCACTCACCCACTCACTCACCCACTCACCCACACACTCACTCACTCACCCACTCACTCACTCACCCACTCACCCACTCACTCATTCATTCACCCACCCATTCACTCACTCACCCACACACTCACCCACCCACTCACCCACTCACCCACCCACCCACTCACTCACCCACACATTCACTCACTCACTCACTCACCCACTCACTCATTCATTCACCCACCCACTCACCCACTCACGCACTCACCCACTCACTCACCCACCCACTCACCCACTCAATCACCCACTCACTCATTCATTCACCCACCCACTCACCCACTCACACACTCACCCACCCACTCACCCACACACTCACCCACACACTCACCTACACACTCACCCACCCACCCACCCACTCACTCACCCACACATTCACTCACTCACTCACTCACCCACTCACTCACTCACCCACACACTCACCCACACACTCACCCACTCACTCACCCACCCACTCACCCACTCAATCACCCACTCACTCATTCATTCACCCACCCACCCACTCACCCACTCACTCACCCACTCACCCACTCACCCACTCACTCATTCACCCACCCACACACTCACCCACTCACTCACCCACACACTCACCCACACACTCACCCACTCAATCACCCACTCACCCACCCACTCACCCACACACTCACCCACTCACTCACCCACCCACTCACCCACCCACTCACCCACTCAATCACCCACTCACTCATTCATTCACCCACCCACTCACCCACTCACACACTCACCCACCCACTCACCCACACACTCACCCACACACTCACCCACCCACCCACCCACTCACTCACCCACACATTCACTCACTCACTCACTCACCCACTCACTCACTCACCCACTCACTCACCCACTCACTCATTCACCCACTCACTCACCCACTCACTCACTCACCCACTCAGTCACCCACTCATTCATTCATTCATTCACCCACCCACTCACCCACTCACTCACCCACTCACCCACACACTCACTCACCCACTCACTCACTCACCCACTCACCCACTCACTCATTCATTCACCCACCCACTCACCCACTCACTCACTCACCCACACACTCACCCACACACTCACTCACCCACTCACTCACCCACTCACCCACCCACCCACTCATTCACCCACACATTCACTCACTCACTCACCCACTCACTCATTCATTCACCCACCCACTCACCCACCCACTCACCCACTCACGCACTCACCCACTCACCCACACACTCACTCACCCACACACTCACCCACCCACACACTCACCCACCCACTCACTCACTCACCCACTCACCCACTCACGCACTCACCCACTCACCCACACACTCACCCACTCACCCACACACTCACCCACCCACCCACACACTCACCCACCCACACACTCACCCACACACTCACCCACACACTCACCCACTCACCCACTCACTCACCCACTCACCCACACACTCACCCACCCACTCACTCACCCACCCACTCACCCACTCACCCACCCACCCACTCACCCACTCACCCACCCACACACTCACCCACACACTCACCCACTCACTCACCCACATTGGGAGGAGGGGGACAGGAGGGGTGGGGGGAAGGACGGAGGGGGGAGTGGGGGGTGGGGGGGGAGGGGCGTGGGGGGCTCCGAGGCCCCCACCGGCTCCGCGAAGAGTAAAAATCCGGCGGTTGCCGTGGCAACGCGGGCGGCGGCGCGGCCAGGCAACGCGCTCCTCGTGAGCGTGACGAGCGGCGCGGCAAGGGCGCGGCGCTCGTGCGCATGCGCGGAAAACCACCCGCCCCTCCCCTCCACCCCCCAAACCCCTCCCACCCACTTCACACCTCCCCCCCCCCCCCCACAGGCTCACAATGGCAGAGGGTGGCGGATGACAGTGGTGATGATTCTGCGTCTCTCGAACACTCAACCACTACTCACTCACTCACCCACTTACTCACTCAGTCAGTCACCCACTCACTCACACACTCACCCACTCACTCTAACACCCACCCACTCACCCACACACTCACTCACCCACACACTCACTCACCCACTTACTCACTCACTCAGTCACCCACTCACTCACTCAGTCACCCACTCACCCACACACTCACCCACTCACACACTCACTCAGTCACCCACTCACTCACTCACCCACACACCCACTCATCCGCTACTCACCCACTCACTCACTCAGTCACCCACTCACTCACTCAGTCACCCACTCACTCACCCACACACTCACTCACACGCTCACTCACTCACTCACCCACTCACCCACACATTCACTCACCCACTCACTCACCCACCCACTCACTCACCCACTCACCCACACATTCACTCACCCACTCACTCACCCACTCACCTGCTACTCACCCACCCACCCACCCACTCATTCACCAACCCACTCATTCATCCACTCACTCACTCACTCACCCACACACTCACTCACCCACATACTCACTCACCTCATACACTTACTCACCCACTCACTCACCCACTCACCTCACCCACTCACCCACCCACTCTCTCACCCACCCACTCACTCACCAACTCACTCACCAATCCACTCACTCATCCACCCACTCACCCACACACTCACCCACACACTCACCCACCCACTCACCCACCCATTTACTCACCCACCCACTCACCCACCCACCCACACACTTACTCACCCACCCATTTACTCAACCACCCATTTACTGACCAACACACTCACTCACCCACACACTCACTCACCCACACACTCACTCACCCACACACTCACTCACCCACACACTCACCCTATCGCTCACACATTTACTCTCCACCCCAGAATCTCAGCAGTGTCAACTCACTGTCTCTGACACGGCCATTGTGAACCCCCTGAGAGAGAGAGACACCCAGACCCAGGGCTTGAATCCAGGGTCTCAATGTCACTGACACGGCCATCGTGAACCCCCTGAGAGAGACACCCAGACCCAGGCTCTCAATGTCTCTGACACGGCCATTGTGAACCCCCTGAGAGAGAGACACCCAGACCCAGGCTCTCAGTGTCTCTGACACGGCCATTGTGAACCCCCTGAGAGAGAGACACCCAGACCCAGGGTCTCAGTGTCTCTAACACGGCCATTGTGAACCCCCTGAGAGAGAGACACCCAGACCCAGGGTCTCAGTGTCTCTGACACGGCCATTGTGAACCCCCTGAGAGAGAGACACCCAGACCCAGGCTCTCAGTGTATCTGACACGGCCATTGTGAACCCCCTGAGAGAGAGACACCCAGACCCAGGCTCTCAGTGTCTCTGACACGGCCATTGTGAACCCCCTGAGAGAGAGACACCCAGACCCAGGCTCTCAGTGTCTCTGACACGGCCATTGTGAACCCCCTGAGAGAGAGAGACACCCAGACCCAGGCTCTCAGTGTCTCTGACACGGCCATTGTGAACCCCCTGAGAGAGAGAGACACCCAGACCCAGGCTCTCTGTGTCTCTGACACGGCCATTGTGAACCCCCTGAGAGAGAGACACCCAGACCCAGGCTCTCTGTGTCTCTGACACGGCCATTGTGAACCCCCTGAGAGAGAGAGACACCCAGACCCAGGCTCTCAGTGTCTCTGACACGGCCATTGTGAACCCCCTGAGAGAGAGAGACACTCAGACCCAGGCTCTCAGTGTCTCTGACACGGCCATTGTGAACCCCCTGAGAGAGAGAGACACTCAGACCCAGGGTCTCAGTGTCTCTGACACGGCCATTGTGAACCCCCTGAGAGAGAGACACCCAGACCCAGGCTCTCAGTGTCTCTGACACGGCCATTGTGAACCCCCTGAGAGAGAGAGACACCCAGACCCAGGCTCTCAGTGTCTCTGACACGGCCATTGTGAACCCCCTGAGAGAGAGAGACACTCAGACCCAGGGTCTCAGTGTCTCTGACACGGCCATTGTGAACCCCCTGAGAGAGAGACACCCAGACCCAGGCTCTCAGTGTCTCTAACACGGCCATCGTGAACCCCCTGAGAGAGAGAGACACCCAGACCCAGGGTCTCAGTGTCTCTAACACGGCCATTGTGATCCCACTGAAAGGGATGTAGACCCCAGTGCTTAGCGCTACGCTGCGCTGCCAACCCGGTGACCCACGTTCGATTCCCGCTCACGGCAGACACCAGTGACAATTATCTGAACCGGTCTTGGGCCTCCCCTAGGTCGACTCAGCCTCAAATGAGTGCCGGGTGCGGTGTGTAAGCATCGCCACTGGGGGAGACAAAGGCGGTCGGGCGTGGTGCTGGCCACCCACCCCCTCGTGTGCCACAGTGCCGGTAGCCTTCATAGGTGCTCGCTAACAGCACTTGCCCCAACGGTCTATAGGGGGAATCTTTGTCTTCATCTTGTGTGTCCATGCGCGTGTGTCCCCGCGTGTGTCCGAGCGTGTGTCCGTGTGCGTGTGTCTGTGTGCGTGTGTGTGTGCGTGTGTCCGTGCGTGTGTCCGTGCGTGTGTCCGTGCGCGTATGTTCGTGTGTCTGTATGCGTGTATCCGTGTGCGTGTTTGTCTGTGTGTGCGTGTGTCCGTGCGTGTGTGTCTGTGTGTGCGTGTGTCCGTGTGTCCATGCGTGTGTCCGTGTGCGTGTATCCGTGTGCGTGTGTCCGTGCGCGTGTGTCCGTGTGTCAGTGTGCGTGTGTCCGTGTGCGTGTGTCCGTGCGCGTGTGTCCGTGTGCGTGTGTCCGTGCGCGTGTGTCCGTGTGTCAGTGTTCGTGTGTCCGTGTGCGTGTGTCCGTACGTGTGTCCGTGTGCGTGTGTCCGTGTGTCTGTGTGCGTGTGTCCGTGTGCATGTGTCTGTGCGTGTGCGTGTGTCCGTGTGCGCGTGTGTCCGTGTATGCGTGTGTGCGTGTGTCCGTGTGTGTGTGCGTGCGTGTGTCTGTGTGCGTGTGTCCATGCGCGTGTGTCCGTGTGTCAGTGTGCGTGTGTCCGTGTGCGTGTGTTCGTGCGCGTGTGTCCGTGTGCGTGTGTCCGTGTGTGTCTGTGTGTGTGCGTGCGTGTGTCTGTGTGCGTGTGTCCGTGCGCGTGTGTCCGTGTGTCAGTGTGCGTGTGTCCGTGCGCGTGTGTTCGTGCGCGTGTGTCCGTGTGCGTGTGTCTGTGTGCGTGTGTGCGCGTGTCTGTGTGTCTGTGTCTGCGAGTGTGTCCGCGTGCGCGTGTCCGTGTGCGTGTGTCCGCGTGCGTGTGTCCGTGTGCGTGTGTCCGTGTGTCTGTGTGCGTGTGTGCGTGTGTGCGTGTGCGCAGCGCCCTCACCCAGGTGGCTGCCCTCGTCCTTGGTGCCGCCGATGGCGCCCTCGCCGTGGATCTGCAGGTAGTAGCCCTGGCGGCAGTGGAGCCGCGTCACGATGCCCTTCAGCTGGAGCTCTGCACGGCGCACACGGACAGACGCACGCACCCACAGAGGTGTCACTGCTAGCAAGAGACGGGGGCAAGGGCTGTTACACAGACAAAGGTGTCACTGCTAGCAAGAGACGGGGGCAAGGGCTGTTACACAGACAAAGGTGTCACTGCTAGCAAGAGATGGGGGCAAGGGCTGCTACACAGACAAAGGTGTCACTGCTAGCAAGAGATGGGGGCAAGTGCTGCTACACAGACAAAGGTGTCACTGCTAGCAAGTGATGGGGGCAAGTGCTGCTACACAGACAAAGGTGTCACTGCTAGCAAGAGATGGGGGCAAGGGCTGTTACACAGACAAAGGTGTCACTGCTAGCAAGAGATGGGGGCAAGTGCTGCTACACAGACAAAGGTGTCACTGCTAGCAAGAGATGGGGCAAGTGCTGTTACACAGACAAAGGTGTCACTGCTAGCAAGAGACGGGGGCAAGTGCTGCTACACAGACAACATAGCGCGGCACTTTCCACTCCATTTCCGCTCCATCGAAAAAAAAGTCAAACTACGACTTTTCGATTATGTTACCAGGTCTGGCCCCACTACTGAGCTGCTACGTAGCTCTCGTTCACAGGTGACCCCACGACCCCGCGACCCCGCGACCCCTCGACTCCGCGACCCCGCAGCCATCGTCATCGTCGTCATCGCCGTGGAAATTCATAGCGGTGATGTTGATTCTAAATTTGGAGGGGAAGAACCGGCAGGGAGGTGGTGAAAAGTCCACGCGACCACGAGGAGAGAGAGACGCAGACTCCAAATATACAGCAGCAGCAGCAGCAGGCATCGTCAGGGGTCGGGATCGCACCCGCGACCTCCTGTAGACCAGGCGAGGTAGTCAACATCTCCTAGCCACCGTGATGATGATGAGAGAGACGCAGACTCCAAATATACAGCAGTAGCAGGTCATCGTCAGGGTCGGGATCGAACCCACGACCTCCTGTAGACCAGGCGAGGCAGTCAACATCTCCTAGCCACCGTGATGATGATGATGAGAGACACAGACCTCCTGTAGACCAGGCGAGGCAGTCAACATCTCCTAGCCACCGTGATGATGATGATGAGAGAGACGCAGACTCCAAATATACAGCAGCAGCAGCAGGCATCGCCAGGGGTCGGGATCGAACCCACGACCTCCTGTAGACCAGGCGAGGCAGTCAACATCTCCTAGCCACCGTGATGATGATGAGAGAGAGAGACGCAAACTCCAAATATACAGCAGCAGCAGGCATCGTCAGGGGTCGGGATCGAACCCACGACCTCCTGTAGACCAGGCGAGGCAGTCAACATCTGCCTGTCCGCCGCGCGAGCCCCGTGGCGGAGCCGCGAGGTGGCCCGTCGAGACGACGACGGAAGGAAACTAATGCCGCAAATAGCTCGGAGGTGTCGAGATGTTCCCACGCCCACGGATGCCGATCGTCACCGCACGGCAGAGGTCGCAACCGGGTACCCGATACCCGTACCCTACCCGTACCCTAGCCGATAGCCGTACTCTAGCCGTACCCTAGCCGTACCCTAGCGATACCCGTACCCTAGCCGTACCCTAGCCGATAGCCGTACTCTAGCCGTACCCTAGCCGTACCCTAGCGATACCCGTACCCTAGCCGTACCCTAGCCGTACCCTAGCCGATACCCGTACCCTACCCGATACCCGGCTACCCGTACCCTACCCGATACCCGGCTACCCGTACCCGGCCAGGTACGGGTACCCGTTTGCGACCCTGGTGCGGCCGGGTACGGGTACGGGTAGGCCACGAGTCACTGGCGAGTCACCGTGATTGTCACTTATTTCCCAACGTCTTGTCTCTTCTCACAATTCAAGTTCCTAGAATCAACCCACCCGCGCCTGCAACATGGCTTCATCCCAGAGGTCGCAATCAGGTACCCGATAACCTACCCGATACCCGGCCGGGTACGGGTAGCCGGGTATCGGGTAGGGTACGGGTACCCGTTTTCGACCCTGGTGCGGCCGGGTACGGGTACAGGGGGAAAGGAATCAAAACCCGTTTGCGACCTCTGCCGCAAGGGCATCGCCGATACGCCGAGCGGAGTAAAGATGCAGACGAACGTTCCTTGAGAATGGTGGCGATGGCGCGAACGGACGCATTGGCCTTGAAACTTTAAAGAAAAAGAAACCGTTCTAGAGCCTTTGGTTCACTCGGTAAAGTCACGTGGGTATAAAATAAAATAAAGCACGACGTTTCGGGCACAACCCAAGCCGTGCTTTCACACCTGATGACGGATGCTTGTGTTGCGATCGAAACGTCGCGATTTATTTTATATTTTCTACCTCCCTGACTTTGTCGAAAGCTTCAAACTCAAGATGAAACCGTTGGATATTATTGTGTCTGTTGCTAAAACCGCATTGTTATTTTTATGTAACCAGGTGTAAGGGCCTCGCCGCTGAGACTGCCAGAGAGCTCATCCTTCGCAATGATTCTAAATGTGGAGAGAGAGAGAGGGGGGGGGATGGGTGGGATCCGCAGGGACCCGGAGAAAAACACACGCGACCACGGGGGGAGAGAGAGAAAATTTTCGACTTAAAACTTTCATGACTGCAGGGGTTCAAATCACGTCGTGATTTATTTTATTCTATAGGGGCATGTTTGTCTCTGTATGTCTTTGAATGTGTGTTGCACCCTCTTCTTGGTTCTTTCGGTAAAGTCGCGTAGAAGGGAAACAATAAAATGATAAAAATATTAAACAATAAAATAATAAAAATATTAAACAATTAAATAATGAAAATATTAAACAATTAAATAATGAAAATATTAAGCAATAAAATAATAAAAACATAAAACAACAAAATAAAAAATATATAAAACAATTATATAATAAAAATATTAAACAGTAAAATAATAAAATTGTTGAACAATAAAAATATTAAACAAATAAATAATAAATATATTAATTAATAAAATAATAAAAACATTAAACAAAAAAATATAAAACAATTAAATAATACAAATATTAAACAATAAAATAATAAATTGTTGAACAATAAAAATACTAAACAATTAAATAATGAAAATAGAAACCAATTAAATAATACAAATACTAAACTATAAAATAATAAAAACATAAAACAATACAAATCTCACGACGTTTCGACTGCAACACAGGCAATCATCATCAGGTGTGAAAACCACGGCAAGAACATTTGGTTTTCCCAACTGATGATGATTGCTTGTGTTGCAATCGAAACGTCGTGAGAATTGTATTGTTTGTTTCCCTTCAACGTGATGACTTTACCGAAAGAACCAAGAAGATTCATTCATATTCGTTGGTTCTTTCGGCGAAGTCACGCAGATGGACACGCAAACTCCGAATATACAACCGGCGTTAGGGTTGGGATCGAACCGACGGACTCCTGTGTATACCAGGCGAGGTATTCTAGATTTGAAGCTTTCGTGACTGCAAGGAATCATCTTCTTAGGTTTTTTTTTTTTTCGGTAAAGTCACGTAGGTCAAAATTAATGAAAATAAAATAAAATATTATTTTATTTTATTTTATAAATAAAATAAAATAATATTTTATTTTATTTTCATTAATTTGCATAGACCACAATACCTGCAGTCATAATGCAAACAAAAAACACAACTCTGATAATGTATGTATAAATAAAATAAAATAATATTTTATTTTATTTTCATTAATTTTGACCTACGTGACTTTACCGAAAAAAAAAAAACCTAAGAAGACCAGGCGAGGTAGTTAACCTCTAAACTAAAGCTATAAACGATTATTTTACCCGGGCAAGGCCCTCACCACCCGAGGCTTTGTGGCTCTTTTTCATAAGCCTTCGTGGCTACCAAAACGGAGTGGCCTCATCGTCGTCGTCAACTGGACATTTAAATCGGGGGCAGCCAAATAAACTCTCGAAACGCGTGGCGACGTTGATGCTAAACGTGGTGGGGGGGGGGAGGCGGAGGACATGGAAAAAAATCCATGCCAACACAGGGAGAGAGAAAACGGCAAACTCCAAATATACAACAGGCACCAGGGTAATTGTTTTTTTAGCCTTCTATCTGGCAACAAAACTGACACCTTTTTTTAACAAGGAGTCATGTTTGCATAGACCGCAATACCTGCAGTCATAATGCAAACAAAAAACACAACTCTGATAATGTATGCACTGTTCTTGAAGTTGATTGGTCCACACCTGAGACAGCTTTCCTTAGAGCCTAGTCTCACATGGGTTGGACCAGATGACGCCAAAAGGCGCATTATGGCTGCAGGTATTGTGGTCTATGCAAACATGACTCCTTGTAAAAAAAGGCGTCAGTTCTGTTGCCAGATAAAAGGGTAAAATACCAATTATCATATTTTTACTGGCAAATGAGGTTCCAATAATGAGGGACCAGGGTGTCGGGATCTAAACCCACGACTTCCTGCACACCAGGCGAGGTAGTCAACATCTCCTAGCCACCGCTACACTCACTGATCGGCCTACATCAGAGCCACAGCCTCCTGTATCACACATCGTCTCTGCGCCGATGTTAGACCAGTGAATGTCAAAAGGTAAGCCAGCAGCACAAGGTCAATGGATATATCAAAGAATTAATAGCTCGGCTAGAACCGTTCTACATGTACACGGGATCATTTCTGCCCGGTCGGTATCATTATGATGAACAAAAATATAAAGGTTTCGATTGAAAGCTTTCGTGACTGCAGGGATTCATCTTATTGGTTCTTTCGGTAAAGTCACGTAGAAGGGAAATAATACAATAATACAAATAAAACATAATAAGATAACATTCTCACGACGTTTCGGCCACAACGCAAGCAGCCGTCCTCAGGTGAAGAACAGGTCTGTCGGAAAGACAGCGTCTGAATGAACACCACCAAGCTTGGCATATACGAAAAGACAGCGTCTGAATGAACACCACCAAGCTTGGCACATACGAAAAGACAACGTCTGAATGAACACCACCAAGCTTGGCACATACGGAAAGACAACGTCTGAATGAACACCACCAAGCTTGGCATATACACAAAGACAGCGTCTGAATGAACACCACCAAGCTTGGCATATACGGAAAGACAGCGTCTGAATGAACACCACCAAGCTTGGCATATACACAAAGACAGCGTCTGAATGAACACCACCAAGCTTGGCATATACACAAAGACAGCGTCTGAATGAACACCACCAAGCTTGGCATATACACAAAGACAGCGTCTGAATGAACACCACCAAGCTTGGCACATACGGAAAGACAGCGTCTGAATGAACACCACCAAGCTTGGCACATACGGAAAGACAGCGTCTGAATGAACACCACCAAGCTTGGCATATATGGAAAGACAGCGTCTGAATGAACACCACCAAGCTTGGCATATACGGAAAGACAGCGTCTGAATGAACACCACCAAGCTTGGCAAACACGGAAAGACAGCGTCTGAATGAACACCACCAAGCTTGGCATATACGAAAAGACAGCGTCTGAATGAACACCACCAAGCTTGGCAGCGTATATGCCAAGCCTGGTGGTGTTCATTCAGACGCTGTCTTTCCGACAGACCTGGTCGTCACCTGAGGACGGCTGCTTGCGTTGTGGCCGAAACGTCGTGAGAATTATTTTATTATGTTTTATTTTTATTATTTTATTATTTCCCTTCTACGTGACTTTATTAAACTATGTTTTAAAAATTAGCCAGGTAAAGCCCGCTGAGCGACCAGATTTTATTTTTTTCAGAAGTGAACCTGGCTACTGCAAATGATAGCCCGACAAAGTGGCTTTCCATCGTCGCACGGGAATTTATAGCAGTCCTCAAACACTCTCAATGCGTGAAGTTAATCATACACGTGGAAGGGAAAAACCGCAGGGACCCGGAGAAAAATCCATCCGACCATGGGGAGAGAGACACGCAAACTCCAAATATACAGCAGCTACAGCAGCAGGCGTCGTCAGGGTCTGGATGGAACCCGCGACCTCCTGTAGACCAGGCGAGGTAGTTAACATCTCCTAGCCACCGTGATGATGATGATGAAAGAGACGCAGACTCCAAATATACAGCAGCAGGCATCGTCTGGGGTCGGGAT